>NC_088928.1:62207500-62315000 GCF_038396675.1 Hydra vulgaris
CCGATTTACTGATTTATTTATAAAAAATCAATATTTTATCTATAAAAAGAAAAAAAATGAGCTAATTCAATTTTTTTGATTTGTGGAGAGAACAAAATAATTCTAACCTCGCGATATATATATATATATATATATATATATATATATATATATATATATATATATATATTTATATATATCGCGAGGATATATATATATATATATATATATATATATATATATATATATATATATATATATATATATATATATATATATATACATATATATATAACCTCGCGATATATATATATACATATATATATGTATATATATATATATTTATATATCGCGAGGTTATATATATATATATATATATATATATATATATATATATATATATATATATATATATATATATATATAACCAAAAATTTTCTGTTTTTCTTTTATTGCATTTTTTACTAAAATATTATTTTTTAAGTAAAAAATGTTTTTAGTTATGTTCTTGTTTGTTGATTTAGCTATGTTCTTTGTTGATTAAGTTTTTTTGTATCGCTTGTGTTATGGTCTCAATAAAACGTTTAATTCGGACCACAGAGAAAACTCGTAGTTTATATATATATTTATATACGTATGTGTGTGTATATATGTATCTATATATGTATATATGTGAGGTTTTATATATATATTCATATATGATAACTAACACGTTTATGCTAGGTATCACAATAACCTCAGTTTAACAAACCTTTAAAAGTTTACGTTCAATAGTTTAATGACACATTTTTGTTTATTGTTTACTGAATACCAATGATTACTCAATTCGGTAAACCGTTAAAAGTTTACGTTTCAATGATTTTGTACAAGAAGTTTTATAAATAAGCTATAAATTTAAAAAACTAATTTACGAACAACTTATCGAACAATGATGATTAAACTAAGTTGTTTTATTTGCTTGTGGTTAAAAATTTTTTGTGAAGAGCTCACTTTGAAAGCAGTTTTTTCTGAATCTGAAGATGCTATCTTAAGTAGAAACATAACTAAAAATGAAGAAATTCTAAGAAAGTATTTTCTTACAGACAATAGAAGTAAGAAGAAATATTTTGTTAAATCTTTTTATCTATTTTTTATTCATTTTAACAAAACTTTATTTAAAAACACAAAGCTTTGTTGGATAAATTTAATAGTAAAAAACCCATACTTAAATGCTTTTGTCAACTAGTTCAAAGCTTTTGCAATCTATTTTAAAACCAGCTAACAGCCATTTGTCCAGATTAAATTCGGGCAACTGCATGAACTGTTGATTCCTTTAAAATAAACGATATATTAAGATACTGCCTAAAAAATATTTTATGCTCTGAAATTTAGCTGAGCAAAAATATCATAAATTTTCCGAAGATTGTTTTCAATTTGTCTATTTACTCACTGTGCAAAGTTTGTGTAACTTTGCGACATAAATTAACAATAGCCTAGCCACTTGATTATCATGTCGCTACTAACTTAAAGATTATGTTGCTATTGGCTGTGCAAAGATCTTTTAACTCAGCCACATATCATCAGCCACATATCATCAGCCATACATCATCAGCTACATATCATCAACCACATATCATCAGCCATATATCATCAGCCACATATCATCAGACACATATCATCAGCCACATATCATCAGTCACATATTCACAATTTTTCTATTGTGCAAAGATGTTACTTGAAATTAGTCACATATCCATAATATCATTACGATATGTACAAAGATTTTATCTTACGAATCAGCTACGCATTTATCATGCCGCAACTAATTAACTAGGGTATGAGTATCAACTATTAAAGCTTTTTACTAAACCAGATTTTTACGCCTTGCTTTTCAAAAATTAGATATTTAATTGCATAAAATTCTACCTACATAAATTTAATACAAATTTATTTGGTACTGAAAATTTAAAATACGCGTTTGACACGCTAAAACGCTAAAGAATTTCTGTTAAAGAAATCCATGAAGTTTTCTTTAACTTTTTTACATCATAAATATATAAACAACTTTATGATATAGCATTACATTACTATTCCGTTACATGACTTAATGAATAAGTCATAGAAAACGAGATTCAAACAATATATATGTTAAAAATAATATTTTGTTTAAAATATAATGTATTTGATACATTATGAAATAAAATATATGATGTATTTATATTGTAAAGCATGATGTAATTTCTAGAATAAAAATTTATATTTCTAGAAATAATAAAAACTCATCAGCAACCATCGCATTATAAAGTAAAGAAAACTAGGACAAAAAATTTGAAAAGTAAATTTTTACATGTCGGGGAGAGTGGTGTACCTAAGAAGTGAGTGTACCTTGGAGGCACGTCAGTTGTACTGCCATCTTGAGTGATGAATTCAAACTGAAATTTTAGTTGCATGTATTGGCCTCTAAAGGCTCATAATAAGTTGTTTTAACACGGCTTAACACATTTGTTGTTCCAATAAAAATTAAAGTATGTTTCTAGTACCAAAAAGTAATTTTTTTAGAGCGCATTCTTTTTTTTCTACAACTGTAGATATAAACTTTGTTTTAAAACTGATTATCAAAAATTGTAAAACATGTTTTCAGTTGCATTTATGCATGCTTGAAACTGCTTAACTCCTAACCTATAAACATATGGTAGCGGTTTTGTAAAATCTGTGGTAGTCAGGGTTAGGGTTAGGGTGTACTTTGGTGGTACCATCAAGGTACAAACTTGCATGATTTTGTAAATACTATAATAAGTAATATTTGTTATGAAAGTATTTTTCTAATGTAATAAATTGTTATAGTTTGTTATGATAATTATTTTGTTTATTAAAAATTTCTTTAGTATAATATGATGTGTGTGTTTCTTTTTGTTAAATTGTAATTATTTTTTTCAAATTGTTATTTTCTCTTTGATAATTTTCTTGAATTATCAAAGAGATTATAAAACTGTGTATGAGTTAAACAAATTAGACATAGTCTTTTAGTTGCCCTATCCCTCTATTACAGGAGGTTCAACACGACAGCTGGAAAAACTCATTTGGCTTTAACTTTGATTACCTGAATGTAAAGTAGACAAATGTTAAATCAAAGTGAAATACTTACTATTACTAAACATTAAAGTAGATATTAGTTATTACTCTTTTCTTAATCAAAATTATTTCTTTTGTAGGTTTTTAATACTTCTAAGTATAAATTAGTTTAAATTTATAATAATATATAATTTCAACTTATGTTGAAATTATATATTACTACAAATTTAAATATAGTTATCAATTAATATATAGTTTATATAAATCTAACTAGGTAGATTAATATTATCTCTGATGTGAAGTCCAATTAACCTATAAGTAAACATTATATCAAACTTCTACCATGTTGAGTACTTAATCTGTTAAAACGATAATACCTCCAAGGTACAAAATACATACCTCCAAGGTACACCACCGGTGGTGTACTTTGGAGGTGTAATGTAAGCTGTAATGTAAGCTGTTTTTTAAATATAAAAAAAGGTATGAAAAAAAGTCGGGATGTTTAATAAAAAATCATAGAGTAACTAATATCATAAAGTTTATGAAAATATATTATTACAGAACGTATTGTATTTTTTTTAATATTTGTAAAAGTTTGAAAATACCTCCGAGGTACACCACTTTCCCCTAAACATTTTAAAATCTACTATATATTAAGTATCACTATATATTAATGATATATAAAAATCTATAATATTAAATAATATAATATATAATCTATAACAAAATCATTAAAATGTATACTTTTAACGATTTGCCAAATTGAGTAATCATTGGGGGAATGCAATCCCCCCCCCCTCCCCACATAAATCCTGGATCCGTTTCTAATAATTATTATTATTGAATAATAATTAATTATAAAAACAAACAGCTTTTATAATTATATATGAATAAAGTATATAAATAAATAATAATATATGTTTAATAATGAAACATAAATAACATAAACGACGTATAATTAATAATTATAAAGAATAAAAGCAGTAAAACATTTTAATAATAAAATTTTTTTTTTTTTTTTTTTTAAACATCTTCGCTTCCAACAAGGCTGCAAGCAGCCACTAATTAAAGTTGGAAGTTACTGTAAGAGAAAAGATGAAGATTGTAGAGCAAGATAACGATTGACGGACGATTTAAAAGATTGCAAATTATATGAATCAGGAAAGCAAGATGAAGGAAGCGAATTCCAAAGAGCTGATGTTCGAGGAAAAAAACTAGACGAATAAGCGTTTTTGGAGCACTTAGGAACAGTCACAGAAAAAGGATGGCACTTAATTGAATGACGAGTAACACGAGAATGAATTTTAGTAGATGGCACAAGAGACGCTAGCTCTTTCGAGCAGTGCCCATTATAGTATTTGTAGAAAAGAGAAAGAGAAGCAACATTACGACGATGTGATAATGGTTGAAGGTTGGCTGCAAGAGCAGGTCCAACTATGTTTACAATGCGTTTTTGCACCTTGTCTAAAAGAGAAAGGGCATCATTAGAAGATCCGCCCCAGATATGGCAACAGTATTCCATACAAGGCCGGATTTGAGATTTATAGAGGTAGAGAATAGAATCCAGAGTAAGAAAGTGGCGAGCTCGATAAAGAGATGCAACCTTAGCAGATGCTAATTTTGCAACCGATTTGATATATGGTTTCCAAGAAAGATTGGAAGTAAGAGTTAATCCTAGAAGATGAAGAGTAGGTGACTCATCGAGTACATCACCGTTCATAAATATAGGAAGATCTAAATTATTGCGATAACGATTGGCTGAAAAAAATTGAGTTTTATCTGAATTAAAGTTCACCAGCCACTGTGAGCCCCATGCTGTAGCAGAAGTGAGATCCTTTTCAAGCTCAAATGCCCCCTCCAGGCAATCAGAGGGTGTTGGTTTCTTATCACGACAAGAATAAATGGTAGTATCATCAGCAAACAATGCCACCTTAGATGTGAGAATATCTGGAAGATCGTTAATGTAAATTAAAAAGAGTATAGGGCCAAGGATAGAACCTTGAGGAACCCCTGAAGTTACAGAATAAGAAGAAGAGTGTTGTCCATCGAGGACAACTTTTATGCTACGATTGGAAAGGAAGGATTCAATGATCTTAAAGATGTTGCCGGATACACCATAAGAAGAAAGCTTATGGAGAAGACCAGCATGCCAAACTTTATCAAACGCTTTTGAAATGTCAAGAGCGATGGCCTTAACCTCTCCACCTTTATCTAATGCACGATAAAACCTGTCAGTTATTACTGTTAGCAAATCAGCTGTTGAACGAGAAGATCGAAATCCATATTGATGGTCAGAATACTATAAGTTATTATGAATACTATAATGGTCAGAATACTATAAGTAAATACTAAAAGTTAAGTTCTTACAATATAAAATAAGTCAGAAAGAACCCTATAAATTTTATGTGACGATATATTTTATGGTTTTAAAACCCTTAAATAGTTCAATTAACATCCCATGGCTTTTTTTTGATTGTTCTCATTTAAAACTTTCTTAACTAATTTTAACGCTACGAGTGACTTTCTCTGGAAAAAAAAACACAAAATGTTTCATACGCAGGGTGAAGCAAAACATTAAAAGAAAAAGTTATTGAAATCAGTGATATGGAAAATAGTTTTCAAAATAAAAATAAAGCATCATATTAAATACCAACACATGTGTTTTAAATGTTTAACACTAACACGTAACAGTGTTTTGAATGCTTAACACCAACATATAAGAGTGTTTTAAATGTTTAATAACAACACATAAGAGTGCTTTGGGGTCATCCATAAATGATGTCAGTGTATTTTCTCAATTTTTCGACTCCCCCTTCCCCCTTTATCAAACTCTGTCAATTTTTGGCCAAACCCCCCTTTATATATGATGTCAGTTTTTGTGTACTCCCCCCCCTAAAAAATGCTTAAAAACCATTGATTTTTTTTCTGACTAAATTATACATTTATATAATAGTATATCTCATCAAATTATATTATTCATATCTCATTAAATAATCAACTAAGCAAATAGTATTATATATCTTTAATATAATCTTCCCATGGGTTGTTGAAGTGATCATCGATTGAAACAATAGGTAGTGAGTGCTCTCCGCACTCTAAAAGGATATCGTATTCTTGAGGTACAATCAAACTCGTTGCGTCAACTTCATTTTCATCTAACCATTCAGCAGTTTCCGAACTCTTCTGCAAGGCAATGACAGTCAAAAATTCTGTCTGACGCTTGGCAGCGATACGAACAGGTTGGACCCTTTTGATTAGAGGGAGTGTTATAGCAGAAGAATGGATAGAAGCGTGCTTTTTCAACATAGCTTGAGAGGCAAAGTAGATATTGCACTTTTTACATATTCTATCAGCTAGGCTATACTGAATTGATGGACAAAACGCATCATGCTGCAAAATTGGAAATCCTTTGGCAGTACGAGGAAGAATACTTTCAATGTTTGATGCGATGAGCATAAAGACGGATGATGGAAATAACTCTTTTGCTCCTTCTGAGACATCTACTGCTTTGAGCCCGTCTCTCGTTTGGTTGACAGGGACAGGTAGCGGAAGAAATCTTGCTCTAATTAGAGTAAAGTAAGAGCTTCTAATAGTCCGACAACAAGAACAATTTTCACATTTCACAATTTGAGTAAAATATTGACTTGTACGAAGATGATCGGCAATCCAACATTGATCTTGTAATAAAAGGCTCCTTGACTCTAGCTCTAATTTGTCTGGATCAATATACTCTGTAATGATTTGATAACCGTCAATTTGTAGATCAGACCAAATATCAGCCAAAGTCTGTCCAGCAAAACCAAAGTTCTGTTTTTTTTAAATTTTCGTCTATTGTCCTGCCTGATTTAAAAAGATATCTTGGTTATTATAGGTTAAAAATTATATTAATATTTTTACAAATTAACTTTTGTCAATGTAATTACCTTGAGAATCAAGATGAGTTCCGTAATGTTCGTGCGGAAGAATTACCCCAGATAATTCTTTACTTAGAGGTGCCATTTGTTGCTCAGCTCTGTTGAATGCACTGCGGCCTGGAGCGTTCGTCATGATGAAAAGAACGTCAAGGTTATTCTTCAAGAAATGGTGAATCCCGATTTTAATTACTCTCTGGTATCACAACGATAAGCATACCATATTAGTTTGAGGATCTCTGGTAATAGAGTCGAGTTCTTTGATATCCAAGAGCCGCTGAAAGTCTAATCTATGAGCGAAGGTGGTCGAGAATGCGTGTTTTCCTAATCGAACAGCAATGTAGGTAGGTCCAGAATAAGTAACAACATCTGTTTTTCCGAGACCATCTTTTTTGATCGTAATTCCAGCGTATACAAATGGTATAAGCTTGTGTTTAGCAGCCACGACCCAGTCGTGGTCCGGGAGAGTTACCCGGTACTCCAAATGCATCAACAACGGCGCCTGTTTTTTGGCTGCGGTGATTATAATTGACACTCTAGCCTTGTCGTCTTGGCTAATGAAACACACTTCATCTGGCCCTAAAATAGAACGAACTTCTTGCTCATATTTTATAGTTGAACTGTAAAAGAGTCCGTCAACATGTTTTAAATGAGATTCATTTTGAGGACTGATCAATCTAACAGGGACTGTTTTGACGTGCCTTTTGCCTTCTAATGTTCCGTAACTTCTCGGAAGTAGACGAGTATAGAGGGTGCTCTTGCTGATTGAAAATCCAATTTTGTTTATCTCGGATGTCAACTCGTCGAGAGTTTTAATGCTCTAAGTAATAAAGAAATATATTTGGATGTAATTAACTTTTTTACAGAAAACGGGATTTGTTTCGTAAATTATATACAAATCAAATCTTGAAATTAGTTGTTAACATTTCAAGGATATTTACAATAGTGCAAGTACTAATTAAGAGTAAAATTCTAACAAATATAATATTAACTAACATAGCTAAGCTATCATTACCCGAAGAACCTCTGACCGACGTCTTTCATCAGCGGACAAACCATGGAGAGCAATATCCATAATTAACTTCAAAAGAAGAGGTTGATCTACTTCTAATGACGGTCGACCAGGTTTCTTTCTGATTTTTAGTCTTTCTTTGACTTCTGGATGCTCCAAGCAGATTTCCTCCATTCTAGCTTTTTTCAATTCTCTAGTTTTCTTCTGTTGAGCTTGATCATACTTTTTTTTTGCCAGTTCTTTACATAGATGAGCTAGCTTCTTCTTTTTCTTTTTAAATCATCCTCTTCAGCTTCAGCAATGAATCCACTTCTCTTTCTAGTCTTCAGTCCAGCAACTTCACAATTTAAAGCTGCAATCTCAGAATTGAGTCGATCTTGAGCCACTTTTCTTGTATTTTTTTGATTTTTCGTGGTCAACAAACTCAAAGTTAATGCACTTTGTTAATCATCAATAACAGATCGCTCATTGGTGGGTTCAACAAACTGTGAGGAACTCTTGTCAAATTCAAGTGGAGTATACGTAGGGGCAAACTGTTTTGGAGTATTGGCCCAAAATGATAATTGCTTGCTCTTGAACTTCATTGCCTTTTCATTAAATAAATTGATTAAATAAATTACTCTTGATTCAAGATCCTAATGCACCAGTTTCTCTTCTTTTAATGAATTCCATATACTATGGACTTCTTTCTGGATATTAGCCTTTTTTTTGTCAGGATGAGCATTTCCATACGAGACCATCAATAAGTTAAGTAATGCGGTTTTATCCATATTTTAATATTGATTTATTAGTATTTTTTACATCACAATCAGAATAATTATTTTGCTCATCGTTAGCGCAAGCTTTTTAAAAGAGTTCCTTCAAGGGAGAAACTAGCGTTTCGAATTTTCAATAGGCTTTATGTGTTGGCATTGCATCACGTTTTACAATCAACTAGAGAGCAGTTAGAGTTTCGTATTTGAAATAACGACAATTAAATTCAAAAAATGACAAATTTATGAGTTTTCTTTTATGAGTTTACTTTGAACCACATTTTATAATCCGCTAGGGAGCGAATAAAGATTGTGAATTTTATATACAAAGAGTTAATATTTCTAACATAATTTGATTCGCAGTCAAATGGTAATATATTAATAAAACTATAGTAATTTTTATTTTACGTTAGTAGTTGTTATTTATTTAATGTCTCTGGGAAACTTATTATATTAATTTATAATATTAGATTATAAATAATTTAATAAAATATAATATCAAATTCCCCGCATTTAATATTAATTTTCCCACAAATAAAACATAATTTCTTTACCATTCAGTAGATGTAAATACCGATAACCTGCTCATCAAAACTAAAAAAATAATTTAAATTGACATCATTTTGGCCTCAACACCCCCCTCCCCATTGTCAATTAGTGTCAAACTTTCCAGCACTCCCTCCCCCCCCCCTCCCCTATATTTACTGACATCCTTTATGGATGACCCCTTTTTGGAATTTTTATGAATTCCACAGGAACCATGGAAACCATGAGGGAAAAGCGTTTCTTTTTTCCATTATGGTTGTAAGTAAAAAAGTTTGCTTTTTTACCAGCGCATTTAAGGGGAAAAAATTTAAAAAAAAAAACCTTTAACCACTATTGTTGTTAAATATTAAAAATAACAAAATAATAAAAATAATTTTAAATTCGACCTTAGTATTACCAAGTCAACATTTTGTGTTTTATTTGGTCTTTTATAAACGTTTGTCAAATCTAAAGGTTAAATTTTAGATTTTAGGAACGTTAAAAATTATTCTAACTATAAACCAATTAATTTCTATTACACCAATACTACCTCTTTTAACTCAAACAAATTATCTAAGCTGTCCACAATTGTTTTTACAAATAAAATTTATAAAAATAGATTTTATTGCAATTACAGAGTCTTGATTTAAGTTAGATTGAATTTAAAACATTGATGGCTGTGATCTTTATTACACAGGTAGAGATAGAATTGGAGGAAGAGTTGCCATTTATGTAAATAAAAAACTTATGAACATAGAATCACTTAACCTACACCTAAACAATGAATATATTGAACTAGTCTGGTGCTTCATAAAATGTAACAAATTTCATTTAATTGTTGGTTGCGTATATTGAACCAAACTCTACAGCTGATTACTCAAAATCGATTCTTGACGCAATCACAACTTCTTGGAAACTCAAGAGCGGCAAAAAAATGCACGGATTTGATTGTGGTAGAAGATAATATTTTCCCAAATATAGTTTGGAAAGTTGACGGTCAATAATTCACTCAAATGAAAACTTAACTGAGCTCAATTTATAAAAGTTTTAAATAATTGTTCTCTATACCAAATTGTAAATTTTCCAACATTTAAACAAAGCGACTCTGTAGATAACACCCTTAACCTTTCAATCTGAATTGCATTGATATTTTTCAATGTGGTCTACAATTTTGTCACTATGAAAAAGGAAGATACTATTAAACCGTCACTTGACAAAATTTTATAAGTTTTAGTGACAATATAATATTCACAAGAAATAAGTTTGCTTTAAAAAAGGATTTACCTTTTTTACTTAAATGTTTGAGTACTTGAACAAGTCAACTGGGTTGAGCTGTTTTGAAATGAATCAGTCTGTGAATGATCTGAGTTTTAACATAATGAATCTTACACTTTATCATATTACTTGTCAATTTCTATTTTTATTAATAAAAAAAAGATCAATCAGTTTCTGATCAAACCCTGTTTGAATGCAAATATTAAAAAGGCAATAAAGATTAAGCATTCTCCATATCGTGCGAATGTGCATCGGGCAAGTCAAGAGTCGCGAAAGACGTTCAACAAAACCTATGTAAATGTTAAAAAACAAATCAAAAGTTTAACTCGAGAATATGAAATGGATTTAGGAAGCAAAACTCGTTTTATTTCATACGTAAATAGAAAACAAAACTTTAGACCACAAGTTAGAGCAATAAAAGGCAATTCTATGAATAAAATAAGGGAGTGGGTGAATCCTTAAAAAGTACCGACTGGCTTCTAAAAAATGAAAAAAAAAAAAAAAAAGGCCTTTAACACTAAAATTTACTCGATTGAATTGCATCAAATATATCCGACAAAGTTCGTAAAAAAACCAACATTACCTTTAAAATTACCTTCTTTGGGGGAGAGGTGATTCCACCCCCTCCCAATTCCACCCCCACCCCCATTACACACACACACACACACACACACACACACACACACACACACACACACACACACACACTCACGTAAAATTGCCTTTGAGAGCAATCAAGAATTAAAAAAACAAATTACAGCTAAAATAGCAGACATTTTAAATATATTATATAAGCAATTTAAGTCAGTCTTTGTTAACGATACTGATAACGAATATAAGTTTAAAACTTTTAAACGTTTTAAACATTTAAACGTTTAAAACGTTTACAACGTTTAAATTGTTTTACAAACCAAACTATATAAGTAGTTTTATATATGTTCAAAGAACGTTAAAAACGTTTAAACGTTTAAAAGTTTTAAACTTTTACACGTTTTAAACTTTTAAACGTTTAAAACGTTTTTTAAACATATCGTCCTCTCAGTATTATCTTGTTCTATCTACAAATGTGATAAATAAAATGTTCTAATATGTAAAGTAAATACAAAAAAAAAGTTATATATAAATAAATACAATGTTCTATGTAATACAATATAATATATTATATCAGGTAAAACATTGTATTTATTTATATATATATATATTTTTTTGTATTTATTTTATATATTAGATAAAACATTTTAATTATTACATTTGTAGATAGAACAAGATAATAATATAATATTGTGGTGCAAAAAGAGTTACTGTCCAGTTTTGGGCAACAAACTAGCTCTTTTTTATCAAAAATGTTACCTGCCTCTGAGAATAGTCTCGTTTTAAATGTTACTTACATTTTAAATATTTCAATTTTAATCCAAATGGAAAAAAAGAAACAAAGATATAATTTTAAATATAAAATTTTATGCAGGCTAAAACTTTCAATACTTTTTAAACTCAATTCTAACCTTTTTAAACGTTAAAAAAGTTTAAAAAAGTTAAAAAAGTTTAAAATGTTAAAAAGATTAACCCCTTTTAAACCTTTTAAAACTCAATTCAAACCTTTTTAAATGTTTACAGCTTTTTAAACTCAATAAAAACAAGGGATGTAAATTGTGGTGCAAAAAGAGTTGCAAATCTTTTTGCACCACGCTATTCCTAAATTTCTAGAAATCTTTACTTAATTGATTACTGAAAATAAAATTACATTGTATTAATTAAGAAATTTGCATTTTTTACTTAGGTTTATGTATAGTTCTTCATTGCCCTGTAGGACAATGATTTTTTGATTTAGTTTACACAGCCTGTGTCACATGTCTTGGTCAAAAATAAAAAATCCGACATTCCGGTCTGAATATTACAATTCTGGCCGGAACCGGAATGGCTTAAAAAAAAGTCACAAATTCGAACCGGAATTCCGGCCGCAACGGAATTCAGGTACATCCCAAGTTTGAATTGAGTTTAAAAAAGCTTTAAACGTCTAAGAAGGTTTGAATTGAGTTTTGAAAGGTTTAAAAGGGCTAATCTTTTTAACATTTAAACATTTTAAACTTTGATACGCTTTAAACGTTTAAAAAGGTTTGAATCGAGTTTAAAAAGTATCAGGGCCGGATTAGGGAGCCAAGTGGGCTTGAGGTTACAGATTTGAAGTCGGCTTATCATTAAAAAATTACAACAAGCGACAAAAAAGTAAATGTTTTTTTTATAGTTATTATAATTCAATACAGTTAACATCGTTTTACAAATATTTACAGTAGAGTAGTTTTTAATTTAGAGTAAATTTTAATGTAATGAAAAATTGTAAAAAATTTATACAATATACACTCATATTTGATGTCATAGGATTATCCTCTGCAGTTTTTAATGCTTATGTCATTCTCTTCTAAAATTACAAGTTTTTTGCCAAGCTCAGTATGCTCATAAGTTTTATATAAAATAACTTGAATGTTTTATAAAACTTATTGAAATAACTTTTGTTTTATAAAACATTCAACCGCTTGCTATATATCGAATTATCAATGTTAATTGGTCGGAATGCAAAACATCCGGTGTTGAGTATACTGAGACAAAATAGTACTTTGCATCTTTTATTTCTTGTATGACCTAATCATTTATAACTAAAATAAATTCATCACAAATTCTTGATGTCAAATATGATATATGGCCTTGTTGAATGTGCTCTGAAAGAAACGGATCGTACTCCGTACGATCATTCCGTACGGAGTACGGAATGATCGTACGGAGTGATCGTACGGAATGATCGTACAATTGTAAGAATGAAATCTACTCCGTAGATTTCATTCTTCCAATTGTAATAACCACTAATTGCTAGCAATCATGATTCTTTAGTCTTTACGAATAGTTTACAATTAGCACAGAATATCTTACCAGCTTTTGGAGAATAACAAAGCCAATCACGCTGAACTTTCTCATTCTTTAATTGCTCTCGAAAACAAAAAGATTTTAAACAACGTTTTTTAAACGTATTACCTGGAAATATACCTTCAGACGTGCTAAAATCGCTTTCCATGAGTCGACAACTAGCAATTTCTCTGAAACAGAAGGAATCGCACAAAACATTAGCAGCTTTCCACATTCCTACATCATCAGGAAACTTTGTATCTACATCTGCAAGTTTATCGCATAGCATCTCCACTTTAACCTCTTCTGCTAGACCTTCTACTAGAACTGGTTCCTCTTGAAGTTCTTGTTCATAATTTACATTTGTTGTTGAGTTATCTAATACCTCCATACCTATTGCTTGGTCATGATCATAAGTTTAACAAGTTTTAGTTGCAATTGCGCTACTTGTACCAAGCTCAACATTTGATTCAGGCTTGGTAATGTTGTAAAGTTGATAGAGTTCAGTAATCTTTTTAATTACTGCCAGAACTTTTTTGTAACTTTTTTCTTTCTTAAATTTAGCTTTCTCCCATCCGCTTTTATATTTTTTCATGATTATTAGTTTTATTTTAATAAAAAGTTATTCATTAAATAAAATAACCGTTATATTATTATAATAATAATAATAAAACGAGCGAACAGTCTACACTAAATTTTTTTAAATTGAATCGGATATAAACAAAATGAAAATGAGAAACAAGACATTTTGTCCAACGAGGTAAAATATATTGTTGCAGTGTCTAGGTTTCCGATAGTTAAACATCCGATAGATAAAGGTAGCCTGGTAACCCTGACGGGTCGCTAAAGCGAAAAGTTTAAAAGCGAAAAGATGTTTAAGGGCAATTTCACCTTTAATTACCGGACATTTTGATTTTTGTAATATTACATTTTTAGATATGAATTTTTTGTTTTAACAGATTGTTTATATATATCTATGAATTATCTCAAAATCATTTATTTGTTTTCCTGTATATTACAAATTCGTTCAATTATTATAAGTTTAGAAGTTATAGTTGATTATATGCTGTGTTACTTAGGGGACGCAAAAAATATTGCATTAAACCTCTTGTTTTCAGTTGAATACTTCAAACCAAATATTTAACCTACATAAACATACGTCTTAAATTAAATTAAGTAGTTATTACTCTGCGTAAAATTATTCAAAAGGTTGTTTTAGCTATTTATTTACATATTTATTTACATTACATATTTATTTAATTACATAGTTATTTACATATTTACTTACATATTTATTTACATATTTATTTGCATATTTATTTACATATTTATTTATATATTTATTTTCATATGTATTTTCATATTTATTTACATATTTATTTATATATTTATTTACATATTTATTTACATACTTATTTATATATTTTAAATCAAACTAGTTATCGTTACAGGGAAATAAACGTTGCAGATACGTTACTTACAATAGATACGCTACTTACAATAGACACGTTACTTACAATAGACACGTTACTTACGGGACATAACTTATCAACAATTAAAACAAACAGATATTTAGATACCTAAATTCAAGAATATATCTATTTAGGCATTATTATGTATAATATGATAATATTACACTTACTGTTTGTTTCGCAGCATATACTTCTTCACTCCGATTTTTGGATTGGTTGTATTATTCTAAAAAAACAAAAATAAATTGTAAAACTTTTGTCAAAAAATTAATCAATTTACATGACAATATTCAAAAACCTGATTGATAAAATGCATAATAACCTGTTGTTGTTTCAGACTCTGAGGAATATCGCTTTAATTGGGTGCAATCATCAAAAAAAAAGAAAAGTAATGAAAACTGGAAATCCCTTATACTTTATTTGATTTTTGAAATATATCTTGTAGACTTAATTTAATACTTCTTTGAAGAATATGTTCAAATAAAATTAAAGAAATTTGAAATTATGCTCTAGTCTCAGAAAAAGCGTGATAAAAAATTTCAGCATTGTTAATAACAGCTTTTCTGGTTAGAACCTGATTAGAAGTAATTCTTTTAACAGTTGCTCCTTTGTTATCTACAGGTCCTTTACCATGACTAGTTAAACTGACTTGAAAGGCCATCTGTCCAAACTCTTAACTCAACTACTTCTTTTGCTTTAAATCAATTTATCAAGAATTACTAATGATGTTTCTTTATCATGAGTTGTGCATTATATAAAAACTGCATGACAGTATTTTATGTTTTGGAACCACGTTACAGAAGTAAAAGTAGTTATCTGCTGTTAATTCCAGTATGCATTTTGAACTTTATCTTGTGAAAAACATTTATAATTTTCAGCGTAATCCATTTGTAACACTGCTATACTATCTACATCTTTTATGCTATTTCTGTCAGATTCTCTTATGCTGCTGTCTTTTAAAAAAAAACTTTTAAAAAAGCTATAAGTTAAAAAGGATGGCATCAGTTAGCACATGTGATCTTATAAGTGTGCCACTGAAGTAACTTGAACCATTTGCTTCATTCTTCCATTATCATCTTTCCATTGTTTCCACTCAACAAAAGCCTCTAATGTTTCTTTATCACACTGCAATGAATTTTTTTTTGAAACCAGATTTTTCGTGCTGACACTCACTAAACCAACATGCTTGTTTGTCTAGATATTAAAGACAAGACTCTGGGAAATTGCTTGAATACACAGGTATATTTGAACTGCAGCCGGAGAGTTTTTTTAGTGCAAGAATTATATTTTGATGATATATGCAAGTGCATTCATTAGCTGGCGTTTGTCAACTAAGGAGGATATGTAAAAGTCTTAAACTTGCAAGTTTACTTACGCCAATTTTTACATTTTCATTTTCTGTCATAAACAAAGCATAAAAGTGTCTCTTTTATGCTCAAGTACATGTGCCGTTTTTGAATATAATCTTTTTTTCCATTATTTTTTGTTGCAATTTTGTCTTTTTGTCCAGGAGGCATGCGGCTGATATCATCATTTTCATAAATATTAACAACTTTATTCTTGATTGCTTCATTTAAGGAAGTAACTTCTTTAAAATCATTAGAACATTCTACAATATTGCAATGTAGTTTAGAGACTAAATTTAAAACAACTACTTTTTGCTTTGATGGGCTATTGGCTAACATTAGTTTTACTTTATTTAAAGAGAAGAAAGTGTACTATATGGCTTCTTGAAAAGAAGCCCTTGAAAAGATGAAAAGACGCTTCTTGAAAAGAAGCTTCTTGAAAAGATGGCCCTTGAAAGAGAAGAAGGTGTACTATATGGCTTCTTGTAGCAAATAATTTCGTTAGTTTTTTTTTAGTTGCTTTTCTCGATTTAGCTTTTCTTTAATCTTTCTTTCTATATCAGCTTTTTGCTTTTTATGTTTTGGTAACTTTGAGTATTCGTCTCTTTTTTTATTGGATGTTTTTTAACATACTCTTTCCTTTTTTTCCTTTCCTAAAACAGGATTAAGCCTTCTCCATTTACTTTATCTTTCAGCATAAGTTAGAGAGTTTATTTATGAACTGAAATAAAAATGACTGGTTATAAGTTATAATTATTGAAAAACATTCCCTGGTAACAAGTTATAATTAACAAAAATATTGAAAATGGTAAATTTAAATTTTTTTTTTTTTAAAAACTATAGAAAAGAAGTTCTATAACATTTATATAAAGCTTTGAAACATATGGTCTATAGAAATTCTGGTATAATTTTGTATAGAAATTCATGATTTCTATAGAAAAGCAAAAAATTCTTTAGAAAAATAAGTTTAACAATTTCATAGAAAATGCTTTATTAATAATTTAATAATTTCAACATGTGTTTTAATACCATATGTTTCAAAAGTTTAAAAAAACACTATAGAATTTTTTGTTATTTGTTTTGTTATTAAATTTAACTTAACCCTACTTTAAAAAACAACGCCAGTATCGATTTACAGTGAATCGTTACTTACAGGACATTGAATCTTTACTACGGAGCATACAAACAATGCATGTATGCTTAAAAAATTGCTTCAATCAACAAAAAGTTATTTAGATATATAAATTATTTAGTATGCTTATAATTGCTATAATCCATTTAATAATTGGAAATTGTTTTTAGGTGTAAATATAAAAAAATCCTTGTTACTTACGGGACAGGAACTTTGTTGGGAAACAGATAATAAATATTGTTAATTATAGAAAACTTATTTGAGCCAATTGCAATTTTTAAGTTCATACATGATACAATAAATTCATGGTAGTTAAGACGCAAAAAAACGAATTCCTCTTATAGTTTTATGTATATATATATATATATATATATATATATATATATATATATATATATATATATATATATATATATATATATATATATATATAACCTGAGTTGTTAACAAGGCTAAAAGTAGCAAGGCCAACACCACATGTTACAAGACCAAGACCAAGGCCAAGAATATGATTTCAAGGCCGTCGAAACAAATTAAGTAAGCGAATATTGGTCGTATTTCTGATGGCATTTGAAGGAAAGATGCTTCTTGTAAACTGTGGCAGTATTCATTGTCGTCTTTCAGGTATCCAGCTGCCCGTGTTGCATCTTTAAACGTTAGATAGGTTATTTCATTGACTGTTCGTAAATCCTTGATTGATGTAGTTCTGCAAGTGTATTACTATACACTTGCAGAGCTGAGATTGATGTAGAGATTGATGTAGCTCTGCAAGTGTATTACTATACACTTGCAGAGCTACATCAATCAAGGATTTACGAACAGTAAATCATGACCCGAAGTAGTAGTAGTAGGTTATGACCCGTTGGTAGTAGTGCTCTATATCTCTTGAACTGATCGTATACATACGTCCAATTTCTTTTCTGTCTTGTTTTCGCTGTATCCATTCCGTCGATGTTCTTTTGAAAACAAAATGGTCTGGTATTTTGTAGTACAGAAACTCTCGTAAATCAATGGTGGTGCTTTGTTGGGCTGCTCCTTCTTTAAAACAGTCTTCCGAGCGCTAGTTTAATTGAAACCATACCGTGAAAGTTGTTTTTTTTACGTTAGCTCTTTCAATTGCTCTGGCTTCCTTACCTGGTAGGAAGTAAACAGTTTGAAATTCTAGTAGATATACGGCTAGGCAACAAATAGTATGTGATCGCATTTCCATACCAAAGCCAAATATTTGCTACGCAAGTTCTGGCGGACATACGTGCATCCAAATGGGCTAAAATTTTATCATATACAGGTTGTCGCTGACGCTGTTGCTTTTGTTGAATATTTATCTCTGCTTTGTCAGGTCTCTTGTAAATGTACTTGTATAGGTACTTAATCGATGTGATAGTAGCAAATTTCGATGTTGATGTGACAGTTGTACTTTGCTAGTAAGTATTTGTTGTATAACATCACCCATTAATTATTGGCTCGTCCATATTTTGTGTCAATATAGCAACCTGTATCCCTTCTTCGATCATGCATGGTGCATTAGCATTTGTTGTACCGTGCATTATCATAGTCGCTATGATTTCGTGCGGACGGTTTTCTGACTCTGGATCTGGGATTTCAGCACTGATAATACAATCGGCGTCTTTAGGCGTTCTTATTTTTTCGTTGGCATCCATATTGAATAATAAATGGCAGTGAGGTAAGCCGCGTTTTTGAAATTAAATAACACCCATGTATGCGATGACACGGCCTAGATATTCGTCTTTTAATATTTCATCCAGTATTGTTTTAATTTGATATGAAATATTTTCCTGCTTGATGTGGCAAAAGATTTTCAGTAATTTCCGTCCATTTTGGATCGCATGTAGTTGTAATAAATAACACGTCTTGATAAGATTTTATCATCGCTCTTGGACTCCCTGGTTAAAGGTAATATAATCCTCTTTCCGACTAGGATGTTGGTAGCGTCATCCGTTGCTAAATGACCTGCTAGCATGCGATAATGTTCGGCTTGCAATTCGGTTTGATGAAGTCGATCGTAATTTAGGCGATTTTGTTCTAATCTAATTGTATGCATCCACAATGTACTGCTGAAAGAGTTTGCCAGCGCGTAAAAGTGGTTTGTATTCATTTGGCCTAATTGCTAGCCAATAACTATAATACTCCATTTGTGTCATGCGAGCGTGTTTTGATGCGATGGCGCTTTGGTCAAAATTGGATGCCACAAACTTTCTTCTTTTGGAAAGAGCGGATAGGTGGATAGGTTGAGTAGATTGCAACGAGAATCGATATTGTCAATAAATTGTTTTTGACCACTTTTTTAGTAAATTGTAAAACTCCGGGTAGGAAATAATTCATCGTTTTCCAACACAAATACCTCTGCTACTTCGTCCGTGATCCACGTGTTGTCGATCCAAAGCGGGACCGATATCAAAAACTAACTGAACCTGCAGCGCTGCACGTCCCTCCTCATGCGCTCGTTTTTCTTCATTTTTTGCGATATCTTTCATCATACGAAAAGTTTTGGCGTATAGGGAAACCGGATCAAATAGAGCATCAACTGCTTGTCACAGTTGGTATTCGCGACATACCCCATTCGTTCATCCGCTATCACCGTCGAATCGAGAACATAGAACTGTGCATATTGACGAGTGTCGGTACCAATCGGCTGTAAAGAGCCAATTTGATGGTAAATCTGTCGTGAGTTCGTTTGCCTTGTTCTGGCGTTACTGATTGTTGCCGTTGTCAATGTCGTTCGCGGGTCGTTGTCCACGCTGTTCGGGTGTTTCTTTTTCTCGTTGAACAGAATCCTTTTCTTAATCGCGTTCAATGGTAAATTGCCTTTGCTTCCCGAAATTGACGAATTAAAATAATACATAGACATTATGCATTAGCTTAGCAAACATAAAAAAATCTCTTGAGAGAATACTAAAACGATTAACATTATTATCTGAAGACGCTTATATATATTGTTTGGTTTTTCTTGAAAGTTTTAAAGGCCAAAAGTTCAAAAGTTCGTAAAGTTCTATAAACTTTCAAAAAGTTCAAGAAACTTCGTGAAGTTCTAGAAACTTTCAAAAAGTTTTAGAAACTTCAAGAAGTTCTAGAAACTTTGGAAAAGTGCTAGAAACTTTGAGAAGTTCTAGAAACTTTGGAAAGGTTTTAGAAACTTCGAATTGTGTTGAGTTATTTACTCATAACCTTGCTGTAGCTAGCTTCTTGTTTCCACTCTTCTTCTGTTTTAAATGTTTTTTACGAGAACTCTTTATTTGAAGTAGCTTTTGAAGATTCTCCAAGCTCGTCATTATCTTGAATAAAATGTAAGCACAACAAAATTAAACTTTTTATTACGAAATATTTTTTGTAAAATAAGAAATCTTGTTTTAAAAAATCAATATTCCATCTTTCAATTTATTTCTAAAAACAAGGAATTTATTTTCGTTTTAAGAAACATATTTCCTACCTAGCAACTTATTGTTAAAACAAGAATTATATTTCTTATTTTAAGAAAAAAATAATAATAATAAAAAAACTATGGTAAAAAGATTTACGATTTTGCTGTGAGCTCTAACAGGTTGGTAGCAACTTTTAAAAATTTTAAAAGCTTTGAAATACATTGTATCCAAAAATGTCTAATGGAGTCTCATCTGTAGGGTAAAGCAGGGCTAGTTGAGCATAGGGGCAAGTTGGGCAATTAAAATATCTCAAAAACTACGTATCAAATGACAAAACATCTAATGGATGAAAGTTAGGGAATTAGAATGTTTTCGCGTCACGGTAAGGAAGGAGGCGTGAACTTCCTGGTTAATTACCCTTCCGCGGAGCTCTGTGACAAGACCGTCAGGTCTTCTTGGGGCACCTAAATAACAAAGAGAGAAAAAAAAAAAAAGAATGCTAACACAATGCGCAACAAAATATTGTTAGAAAGCAATTAATTAAGAAACACGGGCACTTTTTCTATTTTCGATAAAGAAAGTAAAAAAAAAAGTTTTGCTGTTTTTTGCTTAGATGTTTATAAATTTTTTTATTTAACATCACTTAAGGTGGTGTATAATGAAAAGACAACTTTTTTTTCAAAAAATGAATTTTTTGCAAAAGAGATATTCTTATGTAAAATTTAATTCTCTTTCCCGTGTTATGATTTTTTGTTTACAGTTTATGTATACTTTTTACAGTATTGACAATTTTGTACAGGAAGGTTAATTTTTTTGCCCAGCAACGGCCTTAGCAACTAATTTCTTTTTTTTTTTATTGATCTCAAAGACCTCGAAAACTCTATGTAATTTATCTCTTTTGCTTTTTTAATGCTGCCTTATACGTCCAAATTCTTGTGTTTAAGCGTTGTAGGTACATTAATAATAAGTTATAAAACATCAAAAACAATATCTAACTAATTTTTCTTTTCAAATTGTTATATATTAAATTATTAAAAGTTGTGCAGTTGAAAAAGTACACAGAATTCAGGCTTTCTTAGTAAATATTTTCAACAGTCTACTTGTTATAATGCATTCTAAGTCAAAATTATTTAACATTTTATTTAAATTATAGTGAAATAATAAAAAGTCATCAAGAAAGGGTGTTAATGGTCGTGGTTGAAGAAAATCTGTAAATGTTTTGGATAATAAATGTTGTGACAATGTAAATAAAAAGAACGTAAATACTGAAAATATCACTGTAAGAGAAAGTAGAATAATAAACACAAACAAAAGGATATATCAGTGTGTACTATATTATTAAAGGGTTTTCAAGAACTTTTAAATGAAGAGCTTCTGAACAACTGCATCCACGGGAAAACACAAAATGCCATTAAGTCTCTTGATAATATAATCTGGATGAAATATCCCAAACAAGTATTTGTAGAAAAGTCAGTTCTACAGTTATGTGTTAACAATGCTATCCTTCAATTCAATGAAGGTCTTGAAATTTTCAGGGTTTATCCATCAAGTGAACTGCTAGTACCTAAGTAGTGGCTGTTCACTTGTTGTACTGAAATAATTATTATACTTGTAAGTATATTTTTTAAATTAAAATCAGAGCCTTAATAGCAGTTAAAAAAAAAAGGTTGTTTTGAAGCATAGCTTTTAGTAGAGGCAAAATTTTTTGTTAGAAAAAACTCACAAAGTAGATACAGGTAGCATGCTTAAGTATACATATTTATATACAGGTAGCATACATGCATATATATTTAAAACCTAAATAATATGTCACGTAGTCTAGTAGGGGTAAGTTAAGCAGCTTTGAAAAAATAAAACTGAACTTTCAAACACAAAGAAACAACTTTAATAAAAAATAATTTAAGGTACATTATCTATTTATATTTTTAATATTTTATATTTTATTTTTTTATTATTTCTTTGTAATTTATTTACATTTTATTATTATTTACTTTTTTTTTTTAAATATTTTATGACGCTTTCCTATTTAATTTTTTCTCCTCTCATATTTACGTCATTAAAGTGTATAAAATAAAAAGTTTATAAATTAAACACACGCTTACTGTTAGTGAAAGTTTTATTGATGCTTCACCCAAGTTTCGTGCCATGCATATTCATTCAATTGTTGATTGCTCAATTTACCCTACATTATTGCTTAACTTACCCCGCTGGAGCAGGTTGAGCAGCTCTGCAAACTTTAGGTATAATCTTTTTAAAAAAATCAAAAAGTATACTTTTTTTCTAAATAAATTTTCAGTAGGTTAAATTATCTTTTAAGTGGGGAAAAAGTTATGTAAATCCGACGCACCGTTCATGAGATCTGTTAGATTTAGTAAAAATTGCCCAACTAGCCCCGCTCTACCCATTTTTTTAAACTATGACCTAGAATATCAAAAACTTACCTGTAGTCTGGTAAAATAAACAACTCAAAACCTAGTGGCTGGTTTATATCAACAAAAACTGCTTTCAGAAGTATTTCAGCTTTGGTTCCGTTTTTACATCTTTTTGGAACTCCCTATAAGTTTAATAAAGAACTTTTACCATTTCTATGTAGTGATTTCTGTCAGAAGATGCTTGCACCAACACCACGGTTAACGGATCCAAACACTTCGTGTGGTTTTACTAAGATTTAAATTTCACTTCTGCAACAGGCTTTTGGGAAAATGCGCCTTGAATTTTATGTAGCAAAATATCTTTGCTAGAAAAAATATTGCTTGAGAATCTAAATGTCTATAATTTTAAAGATTAATTAGAAACCTATATATTTTGTTATTGGTTAAAGGGTATTTTAAAGTGATTTAGTTTTATCTTTTACTTTTTCTTAACCTTTTATGATATGTTGAGTTTTTTTCAAAGTTTGAGCGACAATAGAACTTGCTTTTTCAAGCAGATGCCCTTAACATTCTGGTGACTGCAACAACAATGTCTCACTGTTTGCATCAACACCATCCCAACTCTAATTCAGAGATTTATAGTTTTTTCTCCGTCTTAACAGTTTTATTTACGGCTACATGAAGCTCTCCGACACAATTTCATAACGAATTTGTGCATTTTTAAAATACCACCAGATAACAAATATAATAATAATAAAAATGCGCACAATCGGTATAGATAAAAAACCTTCCATTTTTTGTAATGACGTAACTACATAGCTAAAAATTTGTAAATTTCTATTCGCGCAGATTGTTTGAAAATGCCCTTAAGAACTCAAAAAATGTAAAAAAAGTTAAACATTAAAAATTGGTCATCCAAAATAAAAAATAAAAAAATTTCATTATGAAAATAATACCTTGAAAGCATTATATGACACTCCGTGTCATTAAATGATTTATGAATTCATTTAACGACACCTGAATTAATATTTGTTCATGAGGGTCAAAATGGGATGGACTAGTGTGTGTGTTCTTATTGAACTTTTTAATAAAAATTTTCCATGTAAACCTTTTATTATATTTTATTATATTTAAATTCTTGATAATGAATTCGATAAGAACTCATTTTAAAATCAAATATTTAAAAATATATTAAAAAAAAAAGATTTTAATTAAAATAGAAAAAAGATTTTCATTAATGTTTTCATAATTCATTATGTATACGAAACTTTTTTTATTTTAGATCAGTATTAAAGACATCTTATAAATCGACAAAAGTTATGTATTTTTAACGTTGTATAAACGTATTTATAAACGTTTATAAACAAAAAATAAAATATGCACACAACATTAAAAATAAATAACTTTTGTCAAATAATAAAATGATCTAAAAAAAATATTCAAGGACGTTGTTTTTTTCAATTGTTTTTACAATATTTAGTGAGTAAACATAAGAATTCAATGTTTAAGTTTTTATTAAATTTTTTCGCTTAAGACATAGAAATTCATTTTCCAAATTTTCACATTCGCTTTAAATATGAAAACAATAATTTATTCAAAAAAAAAGTTTCGATTTTATTTATTTTATTCGCATTTATTCTATAAACAACCATTTCAACAAAATTATTTTAATGGAGTAGTTAAAACTTTTTCAATAAATAATATTAAATGAAACTTTGATGTTAAATGTTTAACATTTGTTTCTAATTAATATTTAAATTGCTCGTTAACTTAACTACAAACGTAATATTATTTTTCATTTTAACCGCCGGCGGGAGGCAAATATTTCTGTCTCCAATTTGGCTACCGCTTCCGGGAGGCGGCTTCTAAATCATGTTGCCTTCA
The DNA here is from genome assembly GCF_038396675.1 of Hydra vulgaris. NCBI lineage: Eukaryota > Metazoa > Cnidaria > Hydrozoa > Anthoathecata > Hydridae > Hydra > Hydra vulgaris. The sequence continues at coordinate 62,232,487 of NC_088928.1, forward strand.
AAGTTTCATTTAGAGGCAGCCACCAATAGCTTGCGCCTACCTTTTAGTGTCGGCTTCCAAAACATTTTGCCTCCAAAAAATACTCTGCTGCGGTTGCCAATAAAAAAACAGCGGAAGCCACTGGAGGCAGGAGAAAGTATATTATGACCCTAAAAATTTATTGGGAGGCAGCCGCCAACTGCTGCGGAGAAAAAGTGGAGGTGAGAAACTTTACGCCGTTTATCAAGACTGGTTACACAATGTTTATTATTTTTAATGTTGTTATTCTTATTTATTGTTATTTATTAATATTTTTTATTATATATATATATTAATATTTTTTATTATATATATATTGATATTTTTTATTATATATATATATATATATATATATATATATATATATATATATATATATATATGTATATATATATATATATATATATATATATATATATATATATATATATATATATATATATATATATAAATATATTATTATATTAATTATATTATAACTATATAATTATATTATATATATGTTATTATATATATATATATATATATATATATATATATATATATATATATATATATATATATATATATATATATATATATATTATTTATTATTATTGTTGTTATTTGTTATTATGTTGTTATTCTTAAATAAAGTAAAAATCAGTTTTTATTTAAAAAATCTTTTTTTTAACTTTTTTACATTATTTTTTTAGCGAAATCTGTTTGGGCAATTGCACAGGCAACCGCAAAACAGGTGTTCAAAGTTGATTACTTAATTGACGATTTGGCTGTTATGGAGCAAGATATCCGTAAAATTGGTAGATTGTATTTAAAATGTAAAGAACACAAAAACGAGCAGGCTCTATTTGATTGTTTTTCTGCAGTTGCAGATACAATGAATGATGCAACACGCGACTTTAGATGGAGCATTGACCCTACAATATCTAAAGTAAGTCGAATAAAATATGGAACAATGTTTCTTACGTTAGCAGTATTTGATGCACACATTTCACTTGTTGCAATTAAATCTCCTTTTGAGAAAAAATATGAATTAAAAAAACAGTTAAGTTTTCTTTTTGAAAGATTTTATTCAATAATGTATGATTTTGAAAAAGCCTTAGACGTATGGAGATTGAACCAAATTAGCCCCGTTAAGATTTGCGAAGTTCATATAATTATGTGGAAAGAATTTGAAGGTACGTGTGAAACAAGATGGCGTAGAGCTATTGATGAAGTTGAAAACAAAACTGTAGATGGAATAAATTCAGCTTACGACGTTGAAAGCTTGATAGATGAAAAAGTTGAGAAAATTGGCAGCAACCTCTTACAAAAGAAAAAATACCAAGCTTCTGTTTATGATTTTGTTAATGACCATCAAGTGTTTCAAGAAGATATTATACTTGATACCGGAAGTAGAGGTATTGGAATTCACAATCTTTTTCAAAAAGCAAAAGATATCCGATGGAAATATATCGATAGCATTAAAAACCACATGTCAAGGTTCAATGAAGATATTGTTCGCGCAGTTCGTAGTATGCTCAATTCAATCATTTTTATCTTAAAAGAAAAAACATAAAAAAAAAAAAAAAGTACATTAATAATTTTTGAAGTGTGTAAATTATATGAGAATATATAAGATTATACATATAAATTATATGAGAATATATAAGATATGTACATATAAGTTATATGAGCATATATAAAATATATACATATAAATTATATGAGAATATATAAGATTATACATATAAATTATATGAGAATATATAAGATATATACATATAAATTATATGAGAATATATAAGATATATACATATAAATTATATGAGAATATATAAGATATATACATATAACTTATATGAGAATATATAAGATATATACATATAAATTATATGAGAATATATAAGATATATACATATAAATTATATGAGAATATATAAGATATGTACATATAAATTATATGAGAATATATAAGATTATACATATAAATTATATGAGAATATATAAGATATATACATATAAATTATATGAGAATATATAATATATATATATATATATACGTATAAATTATATGAGAATATATAAGATATATACATATAAATTATATGAGAATATATAAGATATATACATATAAATTATATGAGAATATATAATATATATATATATACGTATAAATTATATGAGAATATATAAGATATATACATATAAATTATATGAGAATATATAAGATATATACATATAAATTATATGAGAATATATAAGATATATACATATAAATTATATGAGAATATATAAGATATGTACATATAAATTATATGAGAATATATAAGATATATACATATACAATAGGGTCATAACAAAAAAAATTTTTTTCAGGCCTGTAGTTGGAATCAATGAGCATTTTAATAATAATTAAAAAAACCACAATTACGTCGTTCAATTCAAAACAAAGTCTCTGCATCAAAACTCCCGACGACTTGGTGGAGCCTTAAATTACCAATAATGTTTCTCTCTAAAAGTAAATTAATCTCAAAGGAAGTAAAATTTCTTAGAAAGTTAAAAAAAAAAACTTTTAAATATCATTTAGTTTTTTACAATTTCTTGTAAAAAAAATAACATTTTTAAACAAAAATTGAAAAAGCACAATTAAAACGTTCTGGTTTGCAATACCTTCTTTAAGAAGGTTACATTTACAGCACTAAATAAGTAAAAAAAATTTTTTTTACTTATTAAGTGCTGGGAATTATATAAATTTTTTTGGCAAAGTTCAATTTTATTATTCAACATAGTTTTCTTCGAGAACTATACAACGGTTATAGCGATCTTCCAACTTTTTGAGATAATACATTTTTGTAGAACGATTTGTCTTTAATCTCAAAATAATTCATTGTTCTTAAATTTCTTTTCGCTGAGTGTTCTCATTAGGTCTGCACACAAGAAATAGTCGGTGGGAGCTGAATCAGGAAAATACGGTGGATGGGGAAGCAGTTTGCAGCCCAATTCATCCAATTTTGCCATGGTTTTCATCGACTTGTTACTCGGTGCATTATCTTAGTGAAACAAAACTTTTTTCTTTTTTAAAATAGGCCGCTTTTCTGCAATTTCTTTCTTCAAACGCTCTAACAACGTATTGTAATAGTTGCTGCTGATGGTCTGCTCCTTCTAGAGATAGTCGATGAAAATTATTCTACGTCCATTATTCATTGCACGTTCAAGGTTATGGCGTCCGTATTTTGGGGTACGGACGCCATAGGCTTGTCAGCCAACTATTGCGTCTTTTCACGCTTTGGATTAGGTTCGTCGCATGCAGTTGCAAGCAACTTAAACATTTTTATTACTCTATAAATCTTTTTGATGCTGTATGTATCTTAGAAACTTGGGAAGATGCAAAACTGCCTTTGACAGAAAATTCTTTGTACAATTTATCATCATATTAAGTTATAAGTCAACCATGTGTTAGAAGCAATGTATGCGTAACTGCAATCTATGTTATTGACAAGTATGTATTTAAAGTAAAAAAAGACTTTCTGCAAAGCAAACATAAGTAATGAGAACTTTTTGTATAAAAAATTCTAATTAAAAGCGGTAAGCATTTTTTTTAATCTCCTCGCTTTATCGAACGCTACACTGTAAGCAAATTAACTTTCATAATAGTTTTAGAACTATTTTGTTACAAATGAGTTTTTAGAACAAGAATATTTTTTCGCTAGTGATTTAAACTTGGATGCTATGTGTCACGGAAATTTTGTAAATACCAAAAACTTTTTTAATTTATTATTTGAATTTAACATTATACCTACCATTTTTAAGCCTACGCTTATTACAAAAACGACTTTGTCCGTAATTGATAAAATTTTAAATAATTTTTTAGGTATCTTTTTGAATCAGGTATTTTTATTACAGATATCTTTGACTATTTTACTATCTATCATATTGCGCATGAGTTTAACTAAAGCGTGTACACGAAGTATGTGTGAAACTTTCACACTTATTTCGTGTGCACGTTTTAGTTAAACTCATCCGCAATTTGCGCCTTTTTTTAGTTGTTTTTCTACTTTCAGTGAAAGTAGAAAAACAACTTAAAAAAGGGTCTCGTTGACTTTTTCTGGGAACTAAGTATTAATTTCAATACATTAATATAAGAAGACTAAATATTTCTAATAAGTTAATTTATTCCTGTGAGTGTCTGATAAAATTTCGAACTTTTGTTTTGGTGGTACACAAAGGCTTGCGCACAGAACAACAATCAAAACTATTTGATGTTTTTTAAATGACATTTTTAAATCTAAAATGTTTCTGCATAGTTTTCTTGTTTTTGTTTTTATTTTTCGCCTAATAATTACCCAGTACTTTGCAATAGTTTTTAATACTGGGCAGTTCGAAGGATTTGCTATTTTAGACAACTTTCAGGTCATTTTTTTTAATACCATTCCATAGCCAGTTTGCTACAATAGTTTGACGATAAATCAGGCTAGAACACACGTCTACTATCATGTGATTTAGTAGGAGGTAAAAGACGTTTTTGTTAACACGCTTTAACGTATATTTTACCAAAAAGTGTTGACTATAGAAATATAGAGTGCTGATATTTTGTCATACCTGCAAATAGCTTGCCAAATGAAAGCTTTTTTAGCAAACTTATCATTATTTGTATATTAAAATTTCTTATCTACTGTTCCTCTATATTTGGAATTATAATAAACAGCACCAGAAGTTTGCTAATGATTATACTTTATATAAGTTTCATTACCTTAAAAATTCAGAAATTTTTTATAAATATAGTTGTCATGCAACTTTCTTCAGTTAGGCACTTTTTGTGATTTGAAATCTTGAAAAGCATGTTTATATCAAACTTTTTTTAAAACATATTTTAAGTAAAATGGGAAAACCTAACTTTAAAATTTAACTAAAGTTAAAATTTAAATATTAGGGGAGAGTGGGGTAATGGCGAACGCGGGGTAACTCCGAACATGGTCAAAACAGCATTGTAAAAAAAAAAAATTCGACAATTTTTTTTTACCTGCTGAGAAGGGATCCTATGCTCAGTTCCAGACGTGCAGTAGTGTAATGAAGCTGCGGATGTTGTTCACTATAATTTGATTTTAAATTTTTCTGATAATTTTATGCAACTTTTTTCTTGAGTAACACTCTGTTGTAGCTTCTATGGAAATAAAGTCACTCCTTTTTTTTTGTTTTTGTTGCATAATATAGTTTTTAGACTTAGTTATTACAATTAGCTTTTTATTCGCTATTACACAACAGTGCTTGTGATTGCCCCCCAATGTGTTCGGAATTACCCCACGTAGGCAGGGTAATTCCGAACACCAATGGTTTTATTTCTGGCATAAATTTTTATTTTATAATAAGATTTTTAAAAATTCCTTTTGAGGGTTTGTGACTGAGTAGTTAAACTAATTGATAAGCAATAAATATGATCAATTTTGTATAACTGGTGTCTTTAATTCGCATTCCCGCTTAGGTGTTCGCCAATACCCCACTCTCCCCTAAATATGTGCAATTATTTAAGCAAATAAATATAATTTATTTAAATATATAAAAAATATATTTAGTGCATTTAGTGCAGTTATAACAACAACCTGTTATAAAAACAATAACGAAGTGAATATTACAAACTGTTATAAATAAAATTTAACTCTTTATTTAATTAACTACAAGTAAATTTAAAAAGTTAATTAAAAATGTTCTGCTTCTTTTATGACTATCTCGATCTAAAGTTAATTCCATAAAAAAATGATTAAAATCAAAACTTAAAGTTCATGCAAGAACCTAACTATAACTTTTTTCATTAGTCCAAACATAAGTCCAAAATCATCTCTGGAAAACCAACGAGAGACTAGGAATGGGAATCTTCAATATAGTTCTAACTAAATCAAACAAAGAAGGGAAAATTATTTTTAAAGATAATCCCCTATTTGTGAGGTTTTTGACATTTGGGTACAAACGCTTTCAAATAGTATTAGACCAAATGAAAATGTTTCTGTTACTGAACAGCTGGTTCCGTTTCGTGGAAGTTGTTCCTTTAGACAATGTATAAAATCCGAACCAGCTAAATATGGGTTAAAACAATGGTTATTGTATGATTTTAGGACTAGCTATGTCTTGAACGTATAACTTTAGATTGGTTGTGTTCCTGGGAAGGGCCCAGAAAGAAATCAAGGACAACGAGTAGTTTATGATTTAGTTGAAGTTAAAAAAGGATCTGGATGAAATGTTACAATGGACAACTTTTTCACATCAGTAACAATTGCACGAGAACTTTTGGAGAAAAAGTTAAGTCTAGTTGGAACGATGCTCAAAAAAAAAAAAATCTCTACAGAATTTCCCAAATGTCCCAAATAAAAGAAAGTCAGTCATTCTGCTGAGTAGCAATCATCGTGATGCAGAGTTATCGAACTGTCCTGACAAAAAACCACAGATAATTTCGGGCTATAATTCATCAAAAAGGGGAGTAGATACTCTTGACCAAATGGTCTCTACTTTTTCGACTTAGAGAACTACCCGCAGGTAATTAAAAATATAGCAATACTCTATTATTTTTTCATTTATTTTTTATAATTCAGGTAGCCTATGGTAATCTTTTACAACATCCTATACATCAGGGTTTGCAGGATCACGCATTGCAGGAGATTGTTTTTAAAAGAACTTGGTAAATCTCACGTTGCAAACCAAGACTGATACCTCCAATGAAACCTCCAAATTTTTTTTTAAAGTTAAACGATTCTATTTGTGAATCACTTGCAAATATTTCATCACACAATGTTAAAGTTCTTCAATGTTATTCAACGATCCACAAAATAACACAAAATGTAGTAATGATAAAATAAAGCAAAAGATGATAGTAATTTTGGTGTGAAAAGAAAACAAGATAGATGCAAGCTCTGTGTTAGATTATTTGATAAAAAAAGTTTGAAGTATTTGTGCTATTAGTAACAACTTTGTATGCAAAATTTTTTGTGAACACTGTGCAAAGTAAACCATACATGCATATATATATATATATATATATATATATATATATATATATATATATATATATATATATATATATATATATATATATATATATATATATATATATATATATATATATATATATATATATATATATATATATATAGATAGATAGATAGATACAACAACCACAAATCATCATTCAACAATATTAAATACAAAAATTCTGCCGCCTATCAAACTATGTCTGGGATTTAAAAAACAATTTTAATGAAACCCCTATGCTAACATGGTCTATTCTCAAGTCAGTACCCCCCTACTCGAATATTTCCAAAAGATGCCCACTATGTCTGTATGAGAAATTTACTATTATATCATATCCAAAACCTGAAGAACTGTTAAATAAGAGAACCGAAATTATATCAAAGTGCCGCCACGAAAATAAATTCTTATTAAAAAACTCGCTACAAACCTGACTAACAACTAAAAATAAAAATAACTATACTAATCTGCTCCTTATATCTTTAGGCTAACTAATAAATTACTCACACACACAGCTTTTGTAATATATTTCATAATATAATATATATATTTATATCAATTTTAATTCTTTTTTTACTATTTTTTTAATACACAAATAATGCACATTAACACATAAAAAATATTTTAAACAACATTAAATGTATAACTATTTCACAATTATTAGCCAACTAAAAACAAGTTAATAATATTATTAACCTAACTACTAATCAATTTCCGTCCCGTAACAATCCAAAATACAAATATAAACCGTAACGTCCACTAAGCAAATCGTAGCAAAATTAAACTTTTACTACTTGCCTGATGATTGTGAAAACACATGAAACTCAGAGTTGCATTATTAAATTATATTATAAACATAAGCATTTAGCTAATTCCGGGTACTGCGGGTAACAGTAACATATATACTATATATATATATATATATATATATATATATATATATATATATATATATATATATATATATATATATATATATATATATATATATATATACATATATATATATATATATATATATATATATATATATATATATATATATATATATATATATATATATATATATATATATATATATATTTATATCGTTCATTTTGTACTTGGATTCAAGAATTCCATGATACTGGTTTTGCAAAAATTTGCGAACAAAAAAGCCCTTGACTTTATGCATGTCATAAAGAATGTATTTGTTATTGAGAGATCAAGAAAATTTATTGTGTGTGAATCACTTTCTTTTTCAATCGTATATTTAAAATTTGTGTGTTGATTATTTAAAAACTCGAGAAAGCGTTCTGATTCTGCCTCATTATTAAACGAAAATGGATAGCGTCAATCAAAATTATAGTTCAATTAACAAACTTATTATTGGAAAAACAACAAAATACGATAGGTGAAGAAAATCATGACCTATTAAAAGAATTAGAAAAAATTACAACTGCTAATATAAAAATTATTACTGAAAGATTTAATAACTTGAAATAGATATAAACAGTTCAACAAAAATTGTTAGTATTACTAAAGCTTTGGAAATAGTGACTCATTGAAAAACATTAAGTTATTTGAAGATTTTAGCCTGAATAAAATATTCATCTCATGTCTCAACGTTAAATTCATTTTAAAAACTAAAGCAAACTTACGTTACATTTGGTTTAGTGTAAATTTCCAGTTTGTTGAACATTTTAAATTTTACAATACTACCTCATTAACTCAAGGCCTTTTATTTTGCGTTTTTTGCCACCATATGGTTTTAAGAAATATTATATTATGGAAGATTTACTGAAAGTTATAGAGTTAAAAATTGTTTGTATATATGTTGGGTTGGTTTATTTATTCTGTTAGAAATATATTGAAAAAAAAAAAATTTAAAAACGAAAAGCAATTATTTATTATTATTTATAAATATTTAACTATTATTATATAAGTTATTGCTGGATAGTATTTATCAAAAAGCTCGACCATGTTTAATAGAACCATTTTCAGTGAGAACATTTTCTTGAATGCGCGATAAATTTTGTAAGTAAATACATATATTGGATTGAAAAAGGTTCGCTATTACAACACGAACCTTAATGAACATGCTTCCTGAATGGAAAATTTAATATTGTAATTGGTTGGTTGTAATTAGTTGGTTGTAATTGGTTGGTTGGTTTATAAAGACTTCATAGTATTATTTTGACCATAAAACTATTTAAAAAAAAAATCAAATATTATGTCTTTGTTGTTTTCACTGTTTCCATTTTGTTATCACTTATATTTTTTAGTAAATACATTAGTACTTTTTTTTTTTTTAATGTTATTATTATATTAATATTAATTGTATTATAGTTATAATTAACTCAATATAAAAAAAAGTCTTTAATATTTATTTGAAAAAAGCACGAGCCTTAACTTTTTTAAACAATTTTTTGAAGTGATAATTGATACAGGATTTTTTGAAGTGATAATTGATACAGGATATTTCTGACGAGTGAAAACCAAGAAAATTAAAAATTTTAAAATTAAATTCTAAAAAAATTGAATTTCTGAAAAAGAAATCAAATATTGTCCAAGTTGAGTGGTTTATTCAACATAACCTCAATAGTTAAAATAACTGAAACAACTTAGTACTTCTCAATGATCGTTTTTCTTAATATCACAAATATTTTTTTTGTCTCATTTACACTCAATCTCTTTGCACTCAACTTACATAAAATCAAATACATGACACTCGATTTACATCAAATCTCTGTTCTCGAAGTCATTTGAAATTTTGCGTTTTGTATTTTATCATGAACAATAAGCATTTTTATAAAGATTTGCAGAGACCCTTCAATAATAGAAAATATAGGTAGATAAATACGTAAAAAAATAAATGAATCTTCCGAGACTCAGATGAATCTAAAACACTAGGTTTATTATACTTATAATGTAATATACTTTATATAAAAAAACTTTATATATCTGGAGCACCAGGTATATTAAGTTTCTAGTTCGTTTTTTTGGGGCTCTTATTATAGTTCTATTTAATGGTCACACACGTGTAGTTTTAGGTAAAGCTTTTATTAGAATATTTGTGGTTTATAAAACATATTTAAAATTTTTAATTTAAAAAATTGTTTAGTGAATCTGAAACTGCGATTTTGAGTGTACTGACGTAATACTTTTAGTAAAGAGCAGCCGCTATTGAATTAGACATTCTTTGGATTTATCATTTTCGTCAACATTTTCGTTTAATTTAGGTATAGTTGTGCTGCTTGGCTGGCAGGAACCTTTTGAATTGTTTGATACTGTACTACCCTTCAAATCGTATTTGTCCCGAAGAGTCGAACGAAACTTTTCTCGTTCGGAGTTTCGTATTCGGGCGCGCTCTTCGCGTTCAAGTTTTTCGTTTTCTTGACGCTGCTCTATTTCCCTTAAATATTTCTGCCGTTTAATTTCATTAGCTTTATCGTCATCTTCAGACATAAACGAGGCGACATTTTTTGTCATATCGTTTTTAAGGTTAGATGCTTTAGTCTGCAACAACGCTTGGGTGATTTTGTCCATTATATCTAAAAAAAAACAAAAAAATTTTTGTTGATAAAAAAATGTGATAATAATTTTCTAGTTAAAAGTAAAACATTTCTTTAACAAAAGCATTATGTTATTATCGCATTTTGTCAACAAAAGCATTTTTCAAAACAAAGATTTTAAAACAATGATTTTAACGTTTTCTTAGCGAAACAACCTTTGTTGATTAATAAACATTTAAAAAAATATCAATATAACATTATTTAATTAAACTTTACATAAAAATAATAAATAAACCATACTGGTTTTACTTCATTGATAATAATTGTAACTTCAGCTCAAAACAATTTTATTTTGTAAAAATCTTTATTTGGCGATAAAAAAAATTTGTCTCGGTTTCTGCTTAATTACAAGCTTTGAGTTAACTTTCAAAAAAAAAAAAAATTAGCACTCCTGCACAGTCACTCTCCAACATACGAATTCATATAATCCAACAATATAAAAAAATCAAATTACAAAAAAACGCGATTTTTATATTGCAGTTTTGTCTATAAAATTTACATATAATAAGCAATGTTAAGCATGTTTAAAACAAACAAAGGCAACAAACAAAAATTAATCTTATAACGAACAAAAATTGAAAAAGAAACTCAGACTACATTATGAGATTAATCAGAAGTATACAAAATCACAACTTTTTTCAAAAATTATAAGGATGGCATTTAAGGTGGAAAAAAGAGACAGGCTTGCTCAGAAGCAACTCTACAAATAAAATGATTGGGGAGGGGGTTTATTCCTTTAAAAATACCGACTGGCTCCTTAAAAAAAAGGTCCTCAAAACTAAAATTTACCCAACTGAATTGTGTCAAATACACGATTAGCTGTCTAAATTCGTAAAAAAACCCGACTATAACTTCAAAAATCACCTTTTTTTGGGGGGTGAAACAACCTTCCCCTCCAAAGAAGGTGATTTTAAAGTTATAATACCCCCATTTCCTAAAATCGCCTCTGGGTCTGATATGTACCTTCCTTTTTTTTCAAAAACAAAAGTAAATCTTTTTTTTAGCCCCTAAAATCCGATGAAAAAGCATCCTGTTCAATTCTGTTCAAAACATTTAAATGAATTTTTAAGTTTTAATTATAAACATGTACAAAAGTATGTATGCACTAGTAGAAAAAAAATTTCAGGTAAAATCGGGTTTCTAAATTGTAACAATAAACTTATAAAATGTGTCAGATTAATTTTTTTTTTTAACAAAACATGATCACCACGAGATGAATGAATGAAGAGAGGAATGGTAACGAAGGAGAACGGAAAATGTTAGGTACACTTGCCAATGTCATGATTTACCATGACATTGGCAAGTGTACCTTATTTTTAATCAATAAAAAAAGTTAATTTGCTCACTAAAGGTTCCAATTAGATAACACATAAAGATAACTAAAAAAAGCTTAGATTAAATAAACCCAAGTATTTAATCTACTGGGAATCATGACTCACGTAAAACTTTTTTACATGAATAACAAAGTCTTTGTTTATCTTTTATTTATTTAAAAAAAATTATTTTAACTTTTTTAATTTTACATTACTTTTTTTTTTAACAGTACGGAACTTTTCATCTTTGTAATTAAGATCAAATCTTTCTTTTGATCGATTCATAAACATCAACTGTCTTGTAACGATGTCTTGCTTGATTGATTCATGAACGTCAACTGTATTGCTAAGTCTGCCTTCTTATGTTGCTTCTTTTTTATGAGAACTTTGTTTGCTTCGGTTACTTGTTTAACTCTTCTTTTAATTAACTGCCTATATCAAGGACAACTTGGAACATTTATAAGCTGAAATATTATTAATTTTTTTTTTTTTTTTTTGTAATCAGACCGCATGTAAAAACAGGCAGATAGTCCAGCCGATTAGATCCAGATCCAGAATATTAAATACAGTATGCGGAGCTCCACAGCGATCAATCCTTGGTCCGCACCTATCCTTTAAATATATTAACAACTTTGTAATGCATTAAATTGTTAAATTATTAAACTGTTAAATTGTTAAATTATTAAAACTAAACTCAATTATGTTTGTAGACGATAAAAATTTATCTCTTACCAATAATGATATCAAATATCAATATACAGATATGAATATGAAATTAAATAAAGTAAATATTTATTTAGGGCAAACAAACTTAATGTCGAGAAAACAAATTTTACTCTGTATCATAAAAAAAAAAACACAAGAATTAAATACTCCTCACAAACGTTGCACAAACTTTGTTTAAATGATAAAATAATTAAAAAGCAAGCAAGTATATTATTCTTTAAAAGTATAATATTCTTTGAAAACCTTGTCGAAAAAAATTTATCCTGGTTTCCCCAAACAAAATATAGACAAAACACGCTTGTTGAATCTATATTTTATATATATTGCCGAATTTATGTTTATATACTATAAACATAAACAAAAAAAACTTCGTATAAAAGAAATGAAAATGATGGATGTATTTTAAATAAATATCTATCAACATTTTTATGTATAGACATTACAACAACCACTAGCAAACTTCAACAATAAGTTTGAAATAAATCTAAATGAAAAAACTTAAGATCAAATGGAAAAAACAAATATAAATTGCTTCGAAAATGTAATAAACTCGCTGAACATTGTAGGGGAGTAAGGACGCATTGATTGCCGGGGCAGTATGATCTTTAAGCTTTTACTCATTTATTTTTGACAGAGATTGCAATTTAATTAACCATTAAACTACCCTTTATTGTTTAATTGTAATACTTTTGATGAGATCAACTTCTGCGTTTTGATGAGATCAACTTCTGCGTTTTGATGAGATCAACTTCTGCGTTTTGATGAGATCAACTTCTGCGTTAAGAAAATAGAAAATAAAGTTATTCATTTTGAAAAGTGATTTTTTGAAAGTAGTAAACAAATTCAAATAATTTTTTAGTTAGATTTTTGTATGACTTTATAACCATTTTGTTGTTAACTCATATGTGTTAAGTGTATAATAAATTTGTTTTTTTTTTTAGTTGGTTACAATACTTATAAAAGTTATTGGCATCAATATGTCAACTGTATCTATTGGAGCACGTTGATCGTTGACTATGCGGGGCTCTGATCGGAGGCATTGATTTTTTTTTAATTTTCAGACTTTTAATTGGTTAGTTATAGAAAAAAAAATTGAGAGATTTGCTATGCCATCTGATACAATTAAAGCAGCTTTTAAAACGAAGTTTTAGAGGGCAGACCAGTAAATATTGCAGCTCGCAAGTTTAGCATAAATTGAATGACTTTAAAAAGATATTTTCATAAAAAGAAGCTCAATCCAAATGAATCTTTTGAGCTTAATTACAACAATAAAAAAGTTTTTATTGCAGAAAATAAAAAAAGTTTATCAAGTGAGATACTACTTGTAGCAAAAGTCAATACGATTATTGGCATTTTGCTATAAAAAATAATAAGATCTGCCCATCATCATGGATCAAAAATAATATTGCACAGATTGGTTGCAAGATTTTATAAAAAGACAACCAGAGTTGTCTTTACGAATATCTGAAGCAACTAGCTTTGCTCAATTAACTGCCTTTAACTGACACGCTGTAGGAGAATGTTTTTAAAAATCTAAAAACAGGAAGAAAGCGATATAAATTTGATCCTTAATGCATATATAACATTGATGAAATTGGTTTAACAACGGTACAAAAGCCAGTAAAAGTGTTAGCAGGTAAAAAAAGTAAGCAAGTTGGAAGAATCACATCTTCAGAACGAGGAACATTGGTAACTATAATTTGTGCTTCAAATGCAATAGAAAACTCTATTCATCCACTATTTGTTTTTCCTCCTGGATGCGTTGGATTTGCAAATCCTACTGGTTGGATGAATCGAGGCATTTTTATAGAATGGATAAAATATTTTGTGAGGTATTCAAACTGTTCTCATGAATAAAATATCTATAAATTAAATTATAACTTTTTTTGTGCATCCCATACATTACTTTTAAAATAAACATCAAAATTTACTGAACCATCATGATCTATTTATTGCAAATAAATAGATCATGATGGTTCTATATAATAATCTAGCTTTGTTACTTCTCAACAACCATTAAAGTCATATTTCTATTAGAGCTTTAGATCTTGCAACTCAACATGGAATTACCATGCTAAATTTTCCTCCCTATTGCACCCATAAATAGCAACCATTGGATAGAACGGTTTTTGGACTATTAAAAAGGTTCTACAATGCTGGATGTGACAACTGAATGGTTAAAAATGCAAGTCCTATGACTATTTACGATTTTGTTTCAATAGCTCGCGAACCATATATATAAAGCTTTCTCACCATCTAATATACAGAGAGGATTTCAAGTAAATGGCATTGAACCATTTAATCCAGAAATTTTTAAAGATAATGAGTATTTACCATCATAAGTGTCAGATTGTACTACTTTAAATGCAGTAAACACGATTCTTGTGGAACCTGAAATGACAATAACACATGTTGATGGCATGGAGCCTGAAATGCGTGTAGTACATCATAAAACAAGTTTTTTGAATAAAGTGTCATCAAGTATTTCTTCATTACTCTCACCTGAAATTTTGAAACCCGGAAACATCTGCTAAAAAAAGAAGTGTTAAAAATAGCCAGCTAAAAAAAAGAATCTTGACTGATAATCAGAAATGAAATATGTTTGTCAGAAGAAAAGAAAACCCTAAACCAAACTAACCAACAAAAGAAACTCATCACAAAAGATAAAAAAAGGGGAGAAGTTAAAAACTAATTGCTTAGGAATCATAGTCGGAGATCATAGTACCCTATTGCATAAGGTACATTGATCTTTTGTAAGGGTTTTTGTAATTTTGAAATATACCGTGTTTATTAATTTTTTTCATTAAAAAAATATATTTTTACTTTAAGACAGATTGTTCTATTTTTGTTTAGTAATTAATAAGTTTTTATATCTATATCGGGTTGTTTACAATTGCAAAATAATACTAAGGCGATCAATGCGCCCTTATCTTTCTTATACTCTATCGATGAGCTAAATTATTAAATAACTTTTAAAAGGAGTATAAACTTATTGTGAAGTCCTTAAATTTAAGCAAAAAAAGAAATTTTTAAAATTTTATGATTATAAGAGAAATTTTCTTTTTTCTTTATTTTAATTTATTTATTTTTTTAACTTTAACTTCCTTATTAATTCTCGCCGTTTAACTAATACTTTAAGACCCCAACTCTGCAAAGTCTATTGGCAGTTGTCAACTATCTGGAATGATTAATGATAAAGAATAATTCAAGTCAAGTCTCTATATTTTCACTTTTGACAGAAGTTATTTGTGACCAAATAACCAGAGGATAAGAGGATAGGATCAGATAGGATCAGTGGATCTTTAATAATTTCTTTAGATAATAAGAGGATCTCTAACAAATTTGTAATGGATTTTTATCCAGAACAATTGCGTCATTTAATAGTTGTTCATTACTGCTTTTCCATTTGTTGCTTGTTTAGAGTCTCTCCATCAAGAGTTTTTATCAACCACATACCATCCAATTCAACTTTTTTCCCATGTTTAACTTTACTTAAGGCAATAGGTGATTCCACCTATAGCCTTTTGCCTTTTATCAGTACCATGTTTTATATGGTTTCGAAATCTTCAAGTATGAAGTCCTACTTAATAATTCGCGAAAAGATACATTTTTTAAAATAGGTTAGCTAAGTCGCGTTTGAGTCAAGTTCGCCGACGCATTTATAAGCGTAAGTTGCGTTTGAGTTTCGTTAATACACGCAATTTGTATACGTAAGTTGCGTATAAAATGCGTGGGTAAACGTGATTATTTGCGTAAGTTGAATTTACGTATGCGTAAGTAAACAATAAATTGCGTCAAATGCGTTTGAGTTTGCGTGTGAGTTTTTGTTTTGGACCGCAAACGCAAAACGCATTTTTTTTGCGTTCCAATGTATGGTTGCAATGAACTTATAAGAACTATGCTTTTATGTTTCAGAAAATATTTTCAAACAAAAGTGGCTTTAATAATTGATTGTTTTGAAATAATCATAAATAAATCATCTAATCTACAAGCAACAGCAACAACTTAGTCACAATACAAACATAATATTGTTAAGTTTATAATAGGTTTAAGCCCACAAGGTGAGATAACATTTGTTTTTAAGGCTTGGAGAAGACATGTCAGTGATAAATACCTAGCAGAGCAATGTTCAATTTTAAAAAACATTCTTCCCGGAGATATTGTTTTAGCCGATAGAGTTTTTAACATTGCTAATAGTGTCGGCTTTTAATTGTGTTGGCTTTTATTGTGGGGAGTTAAAGATTTCAGGATTTGCAAAAAGGAAACAACAACTATTTTATTTAGATTGAATCAACCCAAAAAATCACTTCTGTTCGTGTACACGTAGAGAGAGTTAATGGTTTGTTAGATAACAACTATAAAGTTCTACAAAGCATTATGCCATTATATTACTTATATAAAAAAGATTCTGGATTAAGCACACTAGACAAAATTGTTATTGTTCGTTCTTCTTTAATAAATATATGTGATTCAATTATTGTTTGTTCTTCTTTAATAAATATATGTGATTCAATTATTGTTCGTTCTTCTTTAATAAATATATGTGATTCAATTATTGTTCGTTCTTCTTTAATAAATATATGTGATTCAATTATTGTTCGTTCTTCTTTAATAAATATATGTGATTCAATTATTGTTCGTTCTTCTTTAATAAATATATGTGATTCAATTATTCAAATGGAATGGTTATAAACATTTAACATTTAAGTTAAACTAAAATTTATAATCAAAAATAAACTATATAAAATACTTTTGTTAAAATAAAATAGATGTTTCAAAGTTACAACTTATTTTTTGCAGTAACCATGCTCATTAAAAAGTTAATTTTTTTTTTAAAGTAGATGTACTCTGTTTATATAAGTTTTTTTTTATCTGGTATTTCTTTGTTATAATTATTTTTCTTGCTATAAAACTTATCAAATAATTCAGGTAAAAATACATTCTTCAAAAATTTTTTTACATATTGTTATATTTCTTTCCAAAAATTCAAAATCCGGCAATGCCCTTTCACAATAGCAGTCCTTTCAACGTGACCTATAAAACTTATTTTTAAAAAATATCTAGGCTTTGCATTGTAATCAAGCTTAGACAAGTATTCGCTTTTTGCTGACATTGCAGATATATTTGTTTATATTTTTTTGTTTACGATTTTTTGTCCTTCATAATTTGTCAACTGCATTGGCCAGATGACGCACCTTTTGAAAACAAATATGGGAAGCAACGGCCATTTAACCCACCATCTGTTTAAAAAAATATTCCGCCTAGTTGTTTACTCACACCAGTAAGTAAAGTTAGAAAAACTGTAACTTCAAGCGGTTTCCAAAATAATTTTTCTGACTTATATTTGACGATATCTAACCTTTGTTAAGTGTTAATATCAATCTTATTGTTTAATAAAAAAAGTTTCAATCAAAAATGCACAAACCTCCATTATTTCTATTAGAAATTTTCGAGGATTACTCATTTGTAAAATATTCAAAGTCAAATGTTCTATTTGAGCACCTAAATGCTATGGCGAAAGGTTAGGTAGGTGAAATTTAATAAAGGTTGTAAGTGAAGTTTGATGCACTCCAGATATTATATGTAGAGTATATGAGTATTTAACTATACGATGAATATTTTTGTTTGTGTGTTGACTACAAGTCAACGGTTGGTGAAAAATTTAGCGTTATGTTTACTGTTATGATAGTAAAAAATATCTCTTGAGCGTTATGTTCCCCAAAATTATTTACATATTTTTGTGTCTATGAAATAACAATTTTATACAATGTTTTACCGTTATGTTAGTAAAAAATATGTCTTGGCGTTATGTTCCTCAAAATTATTTACATATTCTTTTGTCTATAAAATAATAATTTTATACAATGTTTTACCGTTATGTTACCCGTTATGTTAGTTTAATATGACATCATAGAAATATTTGTAAAAAAATATATAACACAATTTGTTTTGCAAATTGTGTTATATATTTAAGATATTTTTCTATAAGCAATAAAGATATTTTTCTGTAGGCGCTCAAACAATTTTTATATTAACACTATTTATTAGTATATTTTTATTATATTTTTTCTTACTGGGGCTTGTATTTTTAATAAGGATTGTTGCTAATATAATTGATTGGTTTCCATTTAATACTATTTAATAATGTTGTCATATTGTTATTTTTCTATATTAATCTTATGTTAAACAGTGTGTAATATTTTTTGTTATCATTATTCATATTTATTAATTTTATGTGTATAAAACATACATAAAATTAATAATGACGAATAATAATATGGCAGCACTGTACGTATGTGTGTGTATATATATTAGGTACGCGGAAATCGCCGTTTTACGGAACCAATTTTTGTGCTAAAATTCTGCGCCACGTTTTTTGAAGTCTGCATTTTGTCAGTGAGAAAGAAGCGTGTTTTCTTGTGTGTCTTTTTAAAATTATATATTAACAAATTATTTAAGAAGTATCACCTAGAATGCCAAATTGGCAAGCTTGTGACTATTTCATTTTAGCTCAATATGAACAAAGGGTAGACTATTTACTTCAAAGAGTAAATTTACCAATCAGCATTTTAAATAGTTCTATATCACGTGACTCTTTTGCTTCTGAAATTGATCTTTCTTACAATAAAATTATAGAATGTATGCAGTCAGCTGTAGCTGACATAATACATCATAGTGATTTCAAAGTAAATTCGGGATTTAATGTTCCCGGATGGAATGAATATGTAGCAGACAAACACAGGATTGCCAGACATGTATTCACACAATGGGTTATGGATGGAAAACCTAAATAGGGAGTTATCTTTGAAGAAGTGAAAAAAACGCGGGCATTATTTAAACTTGCTCTTCGGTATTGTATAAATCATACAGAGCAAATTAAAGCAGAAAAATGTGCAGATAATATTAATAATGGTGATCCTAAAAAGTTTTGGAACAGTGTGTATAAAATTAGTAATAAAAAGGCGACCAATTATGTTGCTAGTATTGGTGGAGTTACTGGAGACAAGGACATTGCCACAATGCAGAAGATGCATTTCCATAATTCTAATAATAATGATCAGCTAAATTAGATTTTAAACAGAAAGTGCAATCTTCATTGATAGACACACATGATAGAATTACAACTTTTGATGTCAATAATCTTTTACGTAAGCAAAAAAAAGAAAGGCTGCCGGCCCAGATAATCTCTTTATGGAATTGTTTATCTATGAAACACATAGATTTTCTCTCTATCTAAGTATTTTTTTTAACTTATACTTGCAATGTAGACATTTGCCATCAATATTTTATGAAGCTACCATAATACCTCTACTAAAATCTAAAATTGGTGACTTAACAGGCGTAAATAATTATAGAGCAACTGCAATTTCCCCTGCTTGTTCTAAAATTTTTGAAGCTATTTTTAACAAGAGTTGAATCTCACGATAATGCTGATGACTTTCAGTTTGGTTTCAAGCAAAATCACTCCACAGCATCTTGTACATACTATTTAAAAAAGACAGTTGATTATTATATTTCTAGAGGAAGCCATGTGTTCACATGCTTTGTGGACTTTAACAAAGCGTTTGATAGCATTAATTACTGGAAGTTATTTTCTAAATTAATTGACCAGGGTATAGATAAGAATGTTGTCCGTCTACTTGCATTCTGGTATAAAAATCAAACTATGAGTGTCAGATGGCAGAATGCAAACTCTGATAGTTTTAATGTAAGAAATGGTGTAAGGCAAAGTGACATTCTTTCACCATTCTTGTTCAGATTCTACATAAGAAAACTGATTTTTAATATTACAAATTTGTATATTGGGTGTAACATAGGTGGCATTTTTTTGAATCTTTTGGCATATGCTGATGATATCGTACTAATTGCACCGCTTTGTTTTGTATTGCAAAAATTGCTAACTGCATTAAATGTTGAAACCACTGCCATTAGTATGTCATTTAATAGCAAGAAAACAGTGTGCATGGTATTTAACCCAAAACAAAAATGTAAAGTTGTATCAAAAAAATTTCCTCTATTTACCTTAGCCGGTTGTGAATTTTTGTTCAAAAATTTAATTACCTAGGTCATATAATTGAAAATAATTTATCTGATGATGCTGACATCAATAGAGAGATTAAATGTCTGTATACACGTACAAATATTCTCAACAGACGATTTAAGAGATGCTCAATAAGGGTAAAAATACAGTTACTTTAGGCGTACTGCCTCTGTTTGTACGATGCTGCTCTGTGGCTTAACTATAGTGTAAATACTTTTTCAAATCTCCAATCTTGTTACAAGAAATGTGCTAAAAATTTTTTTGGCTATGACAAGTACTCAAGTGCTAAAAATATGTTTATGGAGCTGGGCCTGCCTACTCTTGATACTTTACTGCTTAACTGCAGATATAGTTTTAAAAATCAGCTTGTCGCCAGCGCCAGTAATAATTTAACTGCGTATGGATTAAATAGAATTGTTAATTGGCTTTTATTTGTTTTGTTTTACTACGGACCTTAAATTGTACTTGTTGTCTGAAATAAATGAATTACTATTATTATTAACATAGATATTTTTTAAAAACTAGAATGAATAAACTATTTTCAATTTTTTTATGTAGATTTATTGACTTTCAAAACTGAGTTGTACTTCTTACATATTACTTAGTACATATTGAAAACTGAGTTGTACTTCTTACATATTACCTGGTACATATTGAAAACTGAGTTGTACTTCTTACATATTACTTAGTACATATTGAAGATATGCTCTTTTCTTTCCTAACCTATTTTTTATTTTAAGTTTACACCTTTTCTATGCACATGCCAAATTTCATTAATTTAATTTTTGCAGCACAATCCCTATTTTTTGCAGGACTTTTGGTACCTAAATTTCATTTTTCCGTCTTGAATATGGGAGACAGGGGGTGAGGTGGAAAGAAAGCAAAAGTGTTCGGATAAATATAACATTTTAATACTAATTCATTATATTAAACTGTTTGTTTAGATGCAAAAATGCGTCAAAGGATGAGCCAGTATTCTTATGTTTAGTTATTTTTTTATTATTTAAGCATTTAATTATATTTTAAGACCCTTTTAAAAAATGTAAATTGTAGTATAGTTTTATATATATATATATATATATATATATATATATATATATATATATATATATATATATATATATATATATATATAAATATATATATATATATATATATATATATATATATATATATATATATATATATTATTCTTATTTAAGTATAGATTGTGCTATAGTTATTTTTCTACGCAGTTGTTATACACTGTCCATTTTTCTTTTATTTCTTTACTGCTTTCTACTTCAGTATTTACTTTATGTATCTTTTATTTCTGTTTTTTACTGACAATAGTTTTTTTAATGATTTCATATTGTTGCAAACAGTTTTTAAGTTGCATGGTTAAGTTGCATGCAAGTTGCAAATACTTTATATAATAGTTACAATATTTCACTTTTACTTGCAATTTTTTGGTTAAGTTTAAATCATTTTAAAATGATGTCATGGAACTCAGTAAGTGAAATAAACATTAATGATTTTACTTAGTTTAGTTTTAAAATTTAGATATTTGTTGGTTTTTTTTGACAAACTTTTAACAAATTATTAAGATAAAAACTTTAATAATATATGAAATTAATTCATTATTACAAACATATGTCTCTTTCTTTTTTATTTGTAATATTTAATGAACTCAACATCCAGCATTGGCAAGGCTGTTAATTATAATTTTTAGATTGGATAATTAGTTATATAAATTTAGAAATTATTAAAATTATATTTTGTTTTTTAACCTTTAGTTGTGCCTTCCTCTACTACCTCTGGTAAATTTGTAAGTTATAAGTTTTATAAACTTGTTTTTTGGCATTAATTAAAACGCATTACTTTCTTATTATTTAGTGACCTCAACATCTAGTTTTGATATGGATGTATATCTTGATATTTTGGTTTAATGATCTTATATATAAGTTTAAATATTGAAGACCATTAATTGTTGTGCTTCTTCCTGCTACCACTGGTAAGTTCATAAATTCTAGTGTTTTGATTTAATGATAAGTTTTATAGGATTTGAATTATTTATTTTTTAATCTTTAGTTGTGTCTACTCCTGCTAACACTGGTAAAATTACATATTATAACTTTAAAAAATGTTCATAAACTTATTTTGGCAAAAATCAAATGTTTCAGCAAGTTTCAGCTTGGTGGTGATATCGTACCAGGAGAGTTGATGTTTTTATAATCTGAATCTGAATGTGATAATGTGCTTTGATTGTTTGAATATGTGATAAAATATCATAATGTTACTTATCTTATTAATGTTATGTGATTTAAATATTACATAATTTCTATAACTAAAGTTTAGTTATAACAAGTGGTGTGACTTGCAAAATAAGTACTGCATGTGTTGTGACTTGCAAAATTGATACCGTGGGTGGTGTGACTTCCAATTTTTTCAATAAATGGCTCTGGCTTACGTTCTTGTTGTGTCTATTGTTGACAATGGTTATTATTTTGTTTTAATAATGGAATTGAAAATTTTAATCATTTGCTAATAGCCAAGACAAATTACTTAGAACTTGTTTGTTATAATATTATTATTTAAACAATTTTTTAAAGTTTGAGGGGGCTTTAAATGCCCTTTAGTCTTGGAGGCGGTTTAAACGCCCTCCAAGAGTAAAGGGCATTTAAAGTTCAGTTGATGTAGCAGCACTCCGCTGCAAATCAGGACTCCGCTGCAATCATATATATAATCTGAACAATAGTTGTTTTTTTTTTTTTTTTTTTTAATTTTATTTTATTGTGCTGTTTATATAAATTACAATTCCCTTTCACAAAAAATAAAATATATTTACAAATGTATAAATAATAAATAGACAAGGGCTCAAAGAAGATATGGATGGCAAGATACCAACCTAATCTTTTATAGAGCCCCTACAGATCAAAACAATAATAGTAATATATGGTTAATAAATCAAGTAGAAATTTTAGGAGGAAAAAAAAAAGAAATATTAAAAAAGAAGATATAATATTTAAGAATAAAAATAGAGAAAAAAGAAGATGTATCAATTAAAAGTACAAACACCCTCAATTTGTCAAAAAAGAAGATATAATATTGAAAAAATGAAAATTTTTTATTTAATATATATATATATATATATATATATATATATATATATATATATATATATATATATAATACATATATATATATATACATATATATATATATATATATATATATATATATATATATATATATATATATATATATATATATATATATATATATATATATATATATATATTTGATACAAATAGTTAAGAAGAAGATATAATATTAATAGATACTAATAGTCAAAAAAGGTCATAAAAAGAAGATATTTAAATACAAATTTCCAATTAAATACATGATATCATATTCAACATATAATATATAAAGATTACATTTAATATTTAAAAATACAAACAGTTAAATAATCAGATATAATGCTTAAAAAGCAATTTTTTGTAAACAAAAATAAAAATTAATCCGTAAGATTTAAAACGTAAGTTTTCTAGAAATGAATTTAAAGATTTTGCCATATTTAAATTGCCTGTCCGAAAAGAGTTTCATAGCTTAGGACCTCTATAAGTTATTCTATATTCTGTGTATTTGTTTACTTTTTTAGGTAATTTATATGTGTTACTTTGATTTATTCTTAAGAAATACTTCTCATTTAGATTTTTATTAAATTTACTAATAAAGATTTCAGGAGTTAGATTATTGGTATATTTATACATAAAGATTAGGTGTTGGTAAATATTTATCTGATATATGCTCATTATTTTCATATCCATCATTAAAGGTTTAGTGTGGTCCCCCCTTTTTTTGTTGTATATAATTCTACAAGCATGTTTTTGCAAGAAAATAATTTTTTTAAGTTTTGTTGGTTGACAACTTGCCAACGTAATACTTGCATAAGTAATGTAACAATGGATTAAGCTGAAGTATATGAGCTTTAGACTATGTGAATTTATGTATGGGCAAGTTCGATACATAATACCAATGGTTCTACTAACTTTTGGCTGTATATATTTTATATGTGGGAGCCATGATAAATGATCATCCACAATAACTCCTAAAAACTTTATAGAATCTTGTTTTTTAATTTGTTTATAATTGTTATAAGTTTTGTCAGTTTTAGAGGAAGATTTTCTTCTTGTGTTTTTTATGAAACAAGGTATATTGTGTTTTTTCAACATTAAGAGAAAGTTTATTTGACCTGAGCCAATCATTTACTTTTTCTAATTCAATGTTCATGTCAGCATAAAGTTGATTAATATTGCAGTTAGATAAAAATAGATTTGTATTGTCTGCAAAACATGATAGCATTTAGTTTTACTGATGCATTATTAAAATCATTAACATGAAGTAAAAATAAGAGCGGTCCTAGGATTGATCCTTGAGGCACTCCACACAGAATATTCAGTATTTCGGATTTCTTGTTTTGAACATATTGTTTTCTATTAAATAGATAACTTTTTATCCAATGATATAGTTAATTGCATACCTGGTACCATTTTAGTTTTTCTAACAGAATAAAGTGATCAACGGTGTTGAATGCCTTGGATAAATCTATGAATACTCCGAGAGTAAACTTATCATTTTCAAAACCAACAGTTCTTTGGTCTACTAATTCAATAATGGCATGTTCTGGTAAAAAAATTTTTTGAAATCCGAATTGTTTTGG
The DNA here is from genome assembly GCF_038396675.1 of Hydra vulgaris. Lineage (NCBI taxonomy): Eukaryota > Metazoa > Cnidaria > Hydrozoa > Anthoathecata > Hydridae > Hydra > Hydra vulgaris. Next base: position 62,257,840 of record NC_088928.1, read on the forward strand.
ATTAAAAAGATTATTTTTTGTAAAATAATCGAATATTCTATTAAAAACCACACGTTCGAAAATTTTCTGTTCGAGCAAACAGAAAGTATCGATATGGGTCTATAGTTTGATACGTCGGCGCGATCATTATTTTTATAAATTGGGTATACTCTTGCAAGCTTAAGTATATCAGGAAATACTCCTTGATCTAAAGATAGGTTGAGTATGTGGAACAAAGGTTTTGTAATGCTTTTTTTGTTAGATATAAGGATATTCCTGGGAATTTTATCAAATCCTGGAAATTTATTTTTTTTTAAAGAAAAATAAGCTGCGTCAAATTCAAGAAAATTTAAAGTACTCATACATTGTTTCATCTGTTGATTTTTTTAGATATGTCTTAAATGACGTAGAAGTTGGTATAATTTTTGTTTGCGAGACTAAGCCCAACATTTGTAAAGCATTTATTAAACTCGTTAGATATTTTATAAGGACAAAATATATCTGATCTATTAATATTAATTCTTTGAGGTAATACTGAACTTTTTATTTGACATCGACCCATTATATCGTTAATTAATGGACATGTTTTTTTAACATCAAACTTGGAATTGCTAATTTGTTTACTATAATACATTTTTTTTGTTTTTTTAAAAAGATGTTCATAAAAACTTTTATAATTTTTGTATATTTTCTTATTCTCTGTACTTTTATTTTTAAAGAATTTGTTGTATAGTTTTTTTTTTTTAGAACACTTTAAAAGTGTTTTATTCATCCAAGGGTTATTATATGCTTTTGTTTTAATTTGTATTTCTTCATAGAGACAAGCTTCGTCGAATATCGCTAAAAATTTAGCTAAAAATAATACTAAAAGCTTTGTTTGTATTATGACAATTATAGACATCATTCCAATTTTCTAAATTTAATCTATTCGATAGTTTATTTGTATTATTGATGGTCAATTTACGTTTTTTTTAAGTTTGTAAACTTTGGCTTAGTATCCATAAATTTTTTTTAATAGTAATGTAGATCGGGAAATGATCGCTTATATCTGTTTTAAAAATGCCTGACTGAAATAATGTTTCTAAGTAATTGGTAATAAATATATTATCAATTGCTGTTTTTGAGGTTTTATTCACTCGAGTAGGTTTATTGAGTTGTGGTAATTCAGAGCGTTTAAATTTATATCACCGGTTATACATAATTGTTTTTTTTCTTTATTTATTTTCAAAACACAATTTTCAATAAAATTTTGAAACAATCTAATTTCTCCACATGATGGACGGTAAACACATCCAATTATAGTATTTTTATTTTTGTTATTAATTATTTCAATAAAAAGACTTTCATAGTTTTCTTTTACTAAGCATAATTGCTTTTTTATCTTAAATATATATTTTTCAAGTATGTAAAATCCTAGTCCTCCACCTTTTTTATGATTTCCTTGTAGTTGGCTAATTACTTTGTAATTTGGCAATCTATAATTAGAGTTCGATTCAATCGGACTATCTGTTTCATGCCAAGTCTCTGACACAGCTATGACGTCGAAGTTTATAATATTAAAAAATTCTTTAAATTTTTCAAAGTTTTGATTCATGCTTCTTATGTTTAAATGTAATATAGAAAAAGAATTATTATCTTTTTTTATTTTAAAATTATAAGGATCAAAATATAATGTATTCATTAAATTCATTTCAGTTTTTTTAATAATATTTAAATTATCTTCAGAAAAGTTAAGAAAATCCTCAAAAGGATCAAAATTTAAATTTTTAAAATCTTCATTAGCTAAAAAAATTTCAGCCATTTTTAAAAACTAAAAATAAAAGATAAAACAAGAGCTTATTCAAGAACTCATATAATAATATTACTTATTGTGAAATATTCGCCAAAATTTCAACTACATTTATATTTTTTTGCTTAAAATCGTGAACGGCGATTATGCAAAAGTTCTATGTAATAAATTGATAATTTATTATATAGAACTTTTGCATAATAGCCGTTTTGCCTATGAGTTTTTGCTTGTGCAAATAATTTTTTACGAATTCTCCTAGTTGTTTCACTAAAATCCTCATTTATATATATATATTAGTACCTTTTAGTTTGTTCGCTTTATCCATAATTATCGCTTTATCTTCAAAGTTGTGCAACTTTAGCACAATCGTTTGCACTCGTTCAGAACCACCATTACCAACTAGATGAGTACATTCAAATAACCCTAACCCTAACCCTGAATCGTGATTAATCGTCTTGCAGTTTTAGATAAAGAAAATAAAACTAAAAGTAACTTGAAAAATTAGACCTCAATTGTGAAGAGAGGATTAGTTTAAATCAGAGTTTCAAGCCAAAAGGGCATTTGTTGCCTTAAATAAGGGTATTGGAAAGTGAGAAAGCAATGTTAATGTCTTTGGAATGTCACAAAGGAGAAAAGTGGTTGATGCTAAAATTAATAAAGAGCGTAACTCCTAATTGGTTAATGATATTTTTAAAGAAATAATCATATATAAAAATATAATCAAAAGAGTTAAGCATTTCAAACCCAGGAGTAATGCTCTAAGCAGCACTGTTTTAGTAGAATTAACCAACAACGCAAACGGAGTAGAAGTTTTAAAAACTTTGAGTAAATATGGTGCTCAGTTTGAACAGTATCAGAAATAATTTTTTGTGGGTGTATTTACTGAGTAGAAGGTTGTAGTAAAGGAATTAACAAGCAAATTGTAGATTCAATCAATGATTTTTTTGTTTTGTTTTGTTTTGTTCTTTTTATTACATTTTAAATAAGCATTTCGTTACAATATTTAAAATACAAATATATAATAATAAAAAAATATATTTATATATAATGATCGTTATTACATAATAAAAGAACGCGGGAACTCATAGAAGACCATACGGTCTTGTCGTCGAGTACCGCTAAAAAAGATCTTGTTAAAATTTATAAGATATTTACAAGATAAAAAATAAGTTAACGAAGTAAGAAAACTTAGAATATTTTGTTACAAACACAAGATATATTACTTCATATTACAGTTGTTAATGATACATATATAATTTTTATAAATTAATGATTAAATAGAGGTTAAAAAGGAAGATCAGTAAAAATAAAATCAAAAGTATATTGTTGCATCTTCGATTGTAAAAATGATTTCTTTAAGCTTTCGTTTAAAAGAAAAGTAGTTACTTTTGATGAATAGAATCCTCAGTAAAATTTTTTTAAACTATTTTATTCCATAAGAATGGCCCGCGATAATCAATACAAAATTAGTGGGTATAGTTTACATAGCTGGCAAAAAAAAAAAAAATTATGATGACAAAACCAATTATTATAATAAATACAGAAGTTATCTGAATAACCTAAACAGAGGCAAACTCGAAATTCCTTCTGATAGTTTTTGTTCAATGGCCAATATTTTACTTTTTATTTTTTCAAGTTGCTACTGGCCCTTTATGCAGAATATTTTGTGTAACTCAGTTTCATGTCATAGCAGCTGAATATAAACTTAAAATCACAAAAAAACAATGCAGAATATATTCTAATATTTTGTTAAAGAATTATGCACTAATTACCACTTCCCGCAGTAGCAAAGAATCTAAAACGAAAATTCTAAAGCTATCATAATTTATGTTAAAATGAGTTTTGTAATTTGTTATACTATTTTGTTGCTATGTTATTTATTTCCTCTGTAGCTTTAATGTCTCTCAAAGTATTTGGGTTTGTAAATATTTACCCTGTTGAGATATATTGATAAAACTTTTTTTGAATCGATTTATGTTGGTATTTTTCATTGCTATCTTTTTTTTAGTTTCTGTTAGTAAAAAAAATGCTGTTATCTTTCTGATATATAGTTATGTACATTGTTATGGTTTATAGATAGTTATGGTTTGTACATTGTTATGTTTCTGCTTGTTATTGAGATTAATTAATATTACATTGATATTTTCGATGAATTTGAAATACGAAAAGTATAATTATCTTTTGAAAAAACAGTACCAAGATCTTAAGTTATTGACAAACCAAACGTTACCCATCAACGTCCCTATATCAACTTTAGAATTTGTAATAAAATCATTTTTTTTTCTTCAAGAAAATTGTGAATTTAAAAAAGATTTAGATTTAATAATTAATGATTTGAAAAGTACAATAAATGGTTTTGAAAATAATCTACATAAGATAGCCAAATCTTTTATTATTCCTATTTTAACATCATAGGTGAGATCATTATCACAGAGAAACTTGCTGGTGTTCAAAGTGGTGTTGTTGTAACGTTTTCCTATTTAAATCATTATCTCAATGAGAACGTTAGTGCAAAGTACTATGTTAAAACCCATCAAGATGGAGGTACATCTGCTTCCTCAGCTGCCTCAAAGCCCGTTGGTCCAATAAATAGTTTGTTTATAAATCATTTGAAAATCTAGACATTGAACCAAAAATAATTTTTTTTTTTGATGATCGAAATCCTGTAAAAGAGTTTTACATTGCTTTGCTATAATCAGGTTCGATCATTTTTATATAAATTTTATATAAATTTTACAAAAAAAAAAAAGTTAAAAATACTTTTATTTTATTGTTTTCTTTTGACAATTTTTCAAAATTTTCTTTTCAAGCCAAAAAAAGATTCAAATCTTTTCAAGCCAAAAAAAAGGTTCAAATCTTTTAAAGCCAAATGATGTGTCAAAACATTTTTACTTTCAATTTAAGCTGGCTTCAGAATACTATGTAAAGGAACTAATTAATGAAACTATTGAAAGTGAATAGTGCAGCTGTGGCGCAGTGGTTAGAGCGCTTGCTTTATAAGCTGGAGATCCAGGTTCGAAACGAGCTCTGGACAAATTTTCGCGTCACGGTAAGGAAGGAGGCGTGAACTTCCCGGTTAAATGCACTTCCGCGGTGCTTTGTGGCAATACCGTTAAGACTTCTTGGGGCACCTAAACATAAAAATTTAAATAAGGTGTCCTATGGGACACCTTTTTTTTTATTTACATTAATGATTTTCCTAAAGCCTCTAATTTTATGACCATTGCGTTTGCTGATGATACTAATCTCTTTTTATCTCATATATGCATTACCACATTGTTTTAAAATATTAACATTGAGTTAAAAAAAATTTGTGACTGATTTAAAAGAATTAGTTGTCGCCTAATGTTGATAAAAAGAAATGGACACTTTTTCAACAATTTTAAAAGAAATTACTGCCGACGGAAATGTCCTTTCCCTTTATAGACAAAATGCAAATAAAAAGAGAAATATATACTAACTTTGTAGATGCCTATGTTGATGAAAACCTTTACTGTGAATATCTCATTGATTATTAAGGCAGCAAAATTGCTAAAAGTATAGGAATAACATGAAAAGCAATACTTTATACTTTAAATAAATACATTTTAACACAATTATAGTTCTCTTTTATCCATTGTCGTATAAATTATGCAAACACTTCCTAGGGTAATACCAATAAATCTGAATTGTAATACCAATAAATCTAAATACCACTTTACATTCAGCAGTTGCTCGTCAATTTTAAAGACAGACTTGCTCATGCCAAGCCTCTCTTATTTGAAATAAAAATTCTTAATATTTATCAGATGAATATTTTAACATACTTTGTTTTATGTACAATTGTAAAATTAACGCATCTCTTGTTTTTTTTCATAACCTATATATCTTAAAAGATAAAACTAAATACAACTTAAGAAATGATAATTTGATTCAACAACCTTTTTTAAAACTAATTTTAGAAGGTTTATTATTTCATTTCGAGGATATTTTCTTTTGAACAGAATAAATTTAAAAAATTTAGATTTTTCCCTTCGAATGGAATTATCCTCTATTAAATAAAAACTAAAAGAAATCATTTTATTTCCGAAAAACACATTTTCACATTTTTAACTCTTTTATCTCAAATGAATTCTTAATACATATCTTATATACCCAGTGGCCATGCGTTGTCCTGGAAACGTCTGATGGAATAAAATCTTCCAAACATGAATGTCAAAAAGATAAAAGAAAATATTTTCACTGTGGTACCCGGCATTCGTATATTCTGCCCTACACGCTAGACAGTAAGAGCATAATCATTTTATTCCATACCCGAAAATAATGAAGCTCTTTTTTCCAAGTAGCCTTAGTAGAAACTAAGTCTAAGACAAAAGACAGCTAGAATAGGAAATATTGCAGCACAAATGGACAAATTTTCCTTTCTTGTTTTGGGGCAAGTCTATTCTTTGCGCAAAAAAACTCTTTTATGGTACACAATTTACCAAAAAGTTTGCAAAAGTCGACACTTTAGGCTATTGAAGGTTAGAAAGTTGTTGAAAGAACTTTAGCTATATTGAAATCTATCCAGTCTAAAAATTCATTTGAGCTTTTCTGGAATCGTAATGAAATCAAAAGAAAAATGCTTCAAATAAAAAAACCTACTTTGCCTCGTTGTTTTGAAATTGAATTATCTGCATCAATAATACCTGAAAGTTCTAGTTTTGATTTTTTCAAGAGGGTATATTTCGAAGCAATAAAAATGATAATAGGCAGTATTCAATTTTGTTTTGAACAACAAGGATATTTAATGCTTCAGAAAATAGAATCAGTACTTATAAATGTTCGATAGTTCAATAAACAAAAAAGGCCTTACTTTGCTACAGATTTGAATGTTTCAAGACTCCATTCTACAGATTTGAATGCTTCAAAACTCCATCCTAGAGATTTGAATGTTTCAAGACTCTATGCTACATATTTGAATGCTTCTAGACTCCATACCACAATTGCAGGTTATGCAAAAATTTGTTACTCAGCTATGGGATACTTTTCAAAAAGTCTTTAATTGTTTAATGTTAGTAAAATATAAATGCATTTGCTGTAAATTTTATCGTTATTTATTTTATTAATTTCGACTGCAGTGAATTGCAAATTGAATAACACATGTATGTATGGTAATATAGCACAGATTTTTTTTACTTATACTTTATTGCGTTTTACAGAGAAGCAAATAAAATTGAAAAAGAATCATTATCTGAAATGAGGAAATTGATTTACCTGATCCTTCTAATACCAGCATCAAACACGTGTAGGCTGTTAAATATGCAGAGCAAAAAAACTGACGAATTGAACATCATAGATATAGCCATTGATTGCAGCCAAAGTAAGGAATGAAAGTGTATTTAAACAATTTTAACAATTATTCTTGAGTTTGCAAAAATGTTTTACGAAATTCTCATGCTATTGTAAACTTTTTTTTCAAAAGCAAACTTTGTTTACCGTTACTTATTTTCTTTAACTTGCCGCATCACGTAGGCATTTGAAAATATTATATTTGAAGGCCATAATTTAGTTCATACTATAAAAAATATTTATAAATATTAAAAACCTTAAGTAAAATTACAAATAGTTACGTAAAAATTTAGGAATTGGTGCTACCAATCCGTTGAGTAACTTAACTTACACAACTTGCGTTATCGTATTTATAGTATTTAAGCAATGTACAACCCATGCACAACAGACATGGCGTATACATATTTTCCTAGTAAAAGTTTTAATCTCCACATGTTTAAAGTTTTTTACTTGAAAAGAGTTATAATGTGAGAAATACAGCTGCGAATACAGGAAATTTGAGACCTAAAACTAAATTTATAAAACCTTTTAAATATGCTATATGGATCTATACATAAAATGTTGGTATTACAAAAGAACCTTGAAAAGTTTTATTATTAAAAAACAAATTGTTTATGCCCCTCCTCTTCATGGCTCCCTCTATAACCCAAACTATTCAAAAATAAAAAATGTTCAAAGCTGCCCCCTTCTCCTCTGTCTCACTTTTGGTATTTCCTAGCAGATTGGGGTAGTATTTTTTTAATTTGTTTTTTTATTTCTTTATGGAACTTTTATGTTATTTTTATGAACTTTTATTATATATATATATATATATATATATATATATACATATATATATATATATACATATATATATATATATATATATATATATATATATATATATATATATATATATATATATATATATATATATATATATATATATTTATATTTATATATTGGCAATTTATGTTTAAATTATTCAGTGTTTAGTTTTTATGACCATGTAAAGTTTGTATTCTTTACATGGTCATAAAAACTGAACACTGAGTAATTTAAACATAAAATTTGAACATACATTCATTGAAGTAGTTTGCCCCAGGCATCGCAGTCTATGGGGCATCTAGTATGCCTTAAAAAAAAAATTACTGTAACGATAACAAATTTAGCTTATAACATATTTAAAGCTTATTTCCTTCTCGTATTAAACTTTGTTTATGTTTCATAATAAGGTGAAGAGCGTTTAAAATTTTTTTTTTTCTAATTTAACGGAATTTAAAAGTTCTTTTGGAAATGAAACAAAACGATGGAAAGAAAATTTATAAAGCATTATTGACGTCACAATTTTTCTAGTTTCAAAAAATTTTGCTTTTAGGGGTAAAAATATAGTTTTTAAATTTAAATTATATTTTGATTATTTTATTTATTACTTAAAAATCAAAATTATAAAATATAATTGGATATAAATATGGATTAGTATTTGATTATTTTTTGTTTGCAATTAGGATCCAATCAAAAGTTGTTCCAAAATAAGAATGGAAATTTCTTGGAGCGCTCAAATTAATTGCTCGCCACAACAAAACGTTACAAGATCATACGCATCTTGTTGCTAAGCACCAAGAAGAAGAAAAACGCATGCAAGCTTATTACTTATCCTGGAAATCACAGAATGAACTTATAGAGGAGTGCAGCAAATTAGTGGTTCGAAAAATTATTCAAGAAATCAATAAATCAATATATTTCACCATCCCTACGTACAGCACTGCCAATTCGTCCCACAGCGGTTAAATTACCTTCATTCTTCGTTTTTTACATTTCACTGATAATCAGCTTTGGGAGGTCAAAGAATGGTTCTTTAAGTTAGAATAACTTAAAAAGAAGAAGGGATCTGATATAATAAATTGGTATTGAATGAATTAAAAGAGAGTGAGCTTGCCATTCTCTTTTAACTCAACGCCAACTTCAACGTCAAAAATTGTCGTGATCAAGGCTACGACAATGGCGCTAATATGGCAGGTATTTACAATAGAGTTCAAGCTTTGATCGGGCAGAATAATCCAAAAGCAATTTTCATTCTTTCCTCTACTCACAGTTTGAACTTATGTGCAGCACACGCTAATGAATGATTAACTCCTGCGAAATCTTATTTTGGAAATAATCAAAAGCTGTACAATCTGTTTAGCTGTAGCAAATTCTTAATGAGGAGACAGGCCAATCATTAGATAAACTTTCTGTTACACGATGGAGCTCAAGGATTGAAGCAGTCAAGTCACTAGCAAAAAATCCAAGAGAGATCTTAAAATCATTACATCGTCTAAAATAGTTAGAATTTCCAGGCGAAAGTAGTAATGAAGTGCATTATCTATTTAAATGGATGAGTTCTTTTGAATTTTTTTCACTACCTTTTTGTTTAAATTTTTCATGGCAGTTAAAAACGTGAGTCTTCTGCTTCAATCCATTCAACTCACTCTCGATGATGAAGTAAAGATTCTAAATGGCCTTTAGACGGACCTGGATTAAATTTGTTTGTCTTGGGGCCTGATTTTGATAGAGGCAACAAAATTTGCAAAGAACTTTAAATTTAATGAAATTGTAGCATTAAAAAACTTTGAGTGTAATGTCTTCAACGTTGTACTTGACAATCTGGCTAGTCGAATGAGATTAAGATTTACAGTAATAGAATAGGAATGTATCCTTGTTAGTTTTCCTTGATTTGGTCTTTCCATAAACCTCAAACAGATGAAGAACTAGACTTAAAAGCTCAGAATCTGGCTTCTGAAGACTTATGTATAAACAAATTTTCGAATGAAGTTCAGCTTATTTTTTCGTAAGAACAAATATTCTAGCCAAAAAAAAGCCTGTCGAACTTATAAATGTAGTTTATGCAAAGGGGCTGCATTCAATATTTCCACAAGTGTGTGTTTCACTTAGAATCTTTTTAACATTGCCCCTTTCAACATCTTAAGGTGAAAGATCTTTCAGCAAGTTAGCTATCATCAAAGATTATAGTTGTTCCACAATGAACCATAAGCGAAAGTGCTACTTGATGATCCTTTCAATTGAATTAGATTTTGCTAATAACCTTTTTTTAATGAAAAAGTTATTTAAAAATTTTGCCGCTAAGAAGGCCCGAAAGATTTGTTTGTCTATTGATACTTTATTTTACCATAGTTTGACCTGAAGTATGATAGGGCATCAATTAAACTTTTGGACCCGGACATCACCAAAGCTCTGGGCGGGCCTGTATATTTATATATAAAAAACCCACGATAGTGAATTCGGTAAAAAAAAATTTTAAAAAAGGATTAGGAACAACAAAATTAATCTGAAAATTTGGTACAATGTTTATGAGAAATTTCATTAAAGTATGTTTGAAATACTTAAGCTAGAGAGGTTCGCAATAAGCATTTCTGTTTTTCCCAAATAATACCCTGCAAGCATGTTTTGTTTGCAATAGATTTTCTTTAGTTTAGTATAAATTTGCCCAGGATTTGTTATAAAAAAGAAGATAGCTCAGTACAAACAAACCAAAAAAATGTAATGCATAATTTAGAAAAGGTTTTATTTTATATAACCATGAAAGTAGTTTTTGAGACATTTAATTTTATTTGCTTTTAATATATTTTGCTTTTAATATATTTAATATAAGAACTCAAAGTTTATTTTTCATTTAGAAATTAGGAAGTTCCTAATTTTAAATTAAATATTAGAAAGATTTATTCCTTTTAATTTTTATTTTAATGATTAAAAGAATTTTATAAAAATATTGTTGGCTTGACCAGTTTTTTTTTTCCGGGGGACTTCCAGGCGTCCGTAAGACGTCCGACTGATGTCCCCCGGACGACGCTAGCCTACTGAGATAGTATAGGGTAAATTTAGTTTTCTCTACATTCAATAAAAGTTAGTTACATATAAACCATCTACGTATAAACTGGTTTATTTTATTCAATTTTTATTTTGAATCTTTAAAAATAAATTGCTTCGTGTTAGCCAAGTGTTATTTAAACCATAGTAAGTTTTGGTTCTTAATTTCAAAGTATTCTTGTTTTTTTTTAAGTATTTCATAATTTAGTGTGTTAAAAGCTTCTGATAAATCAATAAAACCCAATGACTCCTTATTCACTATTTAATATATTTGATATATGCTTAACCAAATATATTATTTTGGGTCAGTAAAATGGTTTTTTTTTAAAACCAAATAGGTTACAGTATAACATGTTGTTTTTAGTTCTACGTTTATAAAGTCTGTTATACTTAATGCGTTGAATTAGTTTCGAAAAGCAGGGCAAGACTGAAATAGGTCTATAGTTTACGATATTAGTGTAATCATCTGAATTAAAAACTGGTATTATTTTTAACGATTTTTAGTTTATCCGCAATACAACCTCATTTAAGAGAGAGAATAAAAATATTAAATAATAAAGGTACAATAATATCAAACGTAGATTTAACTGCATTAACATAAATTTGATTTATGTTAATTGATTTACACTTTTTTTTAGGCCATTAAAAGCATTACCAAGTTCACTTTGGTTTAAGTTAGGTTCGTTCATTATTATATCAGTTGTTGTGAGATATGAATCGAAATTTTTTCACCCAATGTAATCTTTTACATTAATAAAAAATTTATTAAGTTTATAATATAACTTAAGTTATTTTATAAACTTAATAAAAATTTATTAAGTTCATAAAATGACTTTATTCTATACATTTTATTACAAATGAACTTTTTTTTTTTTTTTAAATTTGTTTTCTGAATTTTTTAATTTTTTTTATCCCAATTAGTTCTTGTGGTTCCCAGTGGTTGCGCACTTGAAAGTACAGAAACAAAGGATCCGTTGATCAAACCTCACCTTAGGAAGGAGGCTGAACTTTCAACGAAATGCTCATACGCGGTGCTCTTTTTTTTTTTTTCATAATTTATTTCGTCATTTTCATAATAAGTTATTTACAAAATATTTTGAGTTAAGATATGACCGGAGCAGGCAGAAGACAAAAGTCTTATCATCTAGCCCCGTTGTATCGTTTACACTATCATAAATCTATCAATAAAATAATATAAATACTTTTAAATAAACATTTTACTTTTTTTTATACATAAAAAAAAAATTTTTTTACATAAATAAAAATATATATGTATAAAAAAAAGGAAATAAATACAAATTTAGATAAATAAGCAAAAAAAAATATGTTTTGCTTTTAAGCAAACTAAAGAAAAGTTAAGAATTAAAAAAGAAGATATTAAAAATAAAATAGAATTTGAGATATGTCATAATCAAGTAACTGTTTTTTTTTAAATGACTTTAAAAGTTTGAAGTGAAATTATAGTTTTACTTTCAATTGCAAGGAATGAGTTCCACAAATATGGCCCTCGGTATGTTATTGAGAAATTGGACTGTTTTAATGAGGTTTTTGGTATCTGATAGTTATGCAATGAATGCTTTGTTTGATATTGATGATTTATAATAACATAAAGGTCGTCAAAAATATTTAGCGGCATACGATATTTAAATCTAAACATGAATGAAAGAATACTGTAAATATTAAATTGATAAACATTAAGCACTCCAAGCTTTCTAAGCAGTGGATTGGCACTGGTGTATTTATTAGCAATTAATATAAGGTGGCTTGCTTGTTTTTGTTTATTTAAGATACGCCTAAATTTTGATGGATAAATGTTGGCCCACGCAATATTACAATAACTGATATAGCTATGGATAAATGAAAAGTAGATAAGTTTTAAGCAATTTTTATCCAACATATGTCTTTTCTTGTACATAATTCCAATACTCTTTGAAATTTTATTTTCTATTGAATTAATGTGGTCTTTCCAACTTATTTGTTCGTCAAGTAAAACGCCTTAAAATATAATGCAGAATGTTCGTTGTAAATTAGTTTTTTCTATTGAAATATTTGGAAGTTTTAGGGGCAAAGTTTCAGATTTTGAGGATTTATAAAAAGGAATATATTTGCTTTTAGTTTTATTTAGAGATAGTTTGTTGGCTTTCAACCAATCATTGAGGTTGTCAAGCTCACGATTCATGGTGATAAAGATTGACTCTATGTTTGAGTGGGTATAAAAAACATGAGTGTCGTCAGCAAAAAGATTGAAATTTAATACATTAGAAGATAAGTAAATATCGTTTATATAGATAATAAATAATAAAGCTCTGTGATAAGACCTATAGGACTTCTTTTTTCTCAATGAATTAAGTAGGCCTTTTATCATTTAAGGACATAGAAGTAACTTTATAGTTCTTTTTTCAACAGAAAATACCTTATTATACATTTAGTTGGCAAACCGGTAAGGTTTTTGCCGACTAAAAAAAAAAGTTTTAGGTTCGAGGTCCCCTAATTTGCCGACTAGAGATAAATAATACAAAGATCTATTTTTTGACTGAATATAAAAAAGGTTCCAACTTGCAGGCTGAAGGTATTAAAAAGTCCAGATATGCTGACTAATGGTATAAAAACCCATTGAATGGGAGGTGACACTACCCATACACACCATCATACACACATTCATACTTCGAATACTAATATACAATATTAAAAATCTGTTCTTATCAGAACAAAAATACTGAGTAGATTTAGACACTGAACTCATTTTATAAGATGATTTGATTATTATAATAAACTATAAAAAATGTAGTCATTATCGTAAAGGATGACATTTTAGCGTTAGTATTATAATAAAGATTTGTCTTCCATTTCCAAAAGTTAAATTAAAATCAAAAACAAAGGTAAAGAATAAACTTAAGAAACGTAAATAAGATAAATTACCGCTAAGATAAAAGTAATATCAAATATTTACTTTTCTTTTGCAGTCATTCACAAACGATCGACTTGTGATACAACATGTTCGCAAATTTTCCACTTTCTCCTTGTTTTTTTGTGCCCGTAATTCTTTTTTGATTTGTGTTGTCTCCACACAATAATCTTCGTTGATATAAGTTTTTTTAATTTCTGAGAGTTTTTTAGAATCTTTATAATCAAGTAATTTTAAAACTATAGTTTTATAACTTCCTGTACTATGCGCTCGTTCAATTTTTACACTTTTCAATCCAAATGTTTCTTCAAACAACTTTAATAACTTCGATTGCTCCAACTTTCATTTTTGTTTTCTTCCCGTCAATTCTTGAATTATTTGTTCTCGACCTATCGTTAACTTATCTTAGTTTACTTTTAATAACTTGCTATCATCTTTTAGTTTCATGCTTGATGCTTGATGCTTGAAGGTAGTTGACTTTTTTAGTTGTTAAAAAGTCGTTTTTAATTTTGTTATTTTTTTTCAAGATTAAAGGTATTTTTTTTCACGAACTTGTTATTTCTCTCCGTAAAAAATTTTAAATTAGGAGCTTTTAAAGATGAAAAGTGTTATTAAAAGTTTCTTCATTTCTTTTAAATTCCCATATCTTCGTTTCTCCAGCATTTCAGCAACAATTTTCCAATACTTTTTATATCCATATTATAATTTGTATATATATTGCATATTTAAAACTAATTCCACACTACGCAAAAAAAAAAAAAAAAAAGAAAGCGTCCATTGAATTAAGTATAAATTTTATTTAATTACAGAATTTTTTCTTCAAAAAATACTTTTAAAGCTTTTGTTTTTACGTAAAATTTGTAAAACTCTTTTGTCATCTAAAGGTTACGCAACTTTTAGAATGAATCGTTTTCTTAATCTGAGGAAAATCCTTTTGTTTTGAATGGAAAACAGGCGTTTTCAATTTATTCGGGTTGTTTGAGTTATAAGTTTGAAGTTCCAAACTTGTTTCTTGTGTTAATTCCCAGAATTTTTTCATTAGAAATTTCTTTTATTGTTCATTTGTTTCAAAATCCATGCAATAAAAAAGAGGAGTTATTTAGTTCATTGATAAATTGTAAGTGAATTTAAGTGAACACCATCTGAATTTAAGTGAACACCATAACTTCAAATATGGGTCTCGGCACAATAAGTATACTAACAGATGTATTATGGTATATTGATTGGCATTATGTAAAATTTGTTAAGCGGTATTGAATAATAAAAGAATCATTTTATATGTATACGATAACGTATACGAACTAAACGTTTATAATATTTTATGTTTCATGCTTAAATGTAAAAATCATTTATCTCCTGATGTATTTATAAAGCTTTATTATGTAAAACCCATAAACAAATACAATCTTTGTAATGGAAAAAATCTCCAAGAACTTTTCTGTCAAACTAAGTTTAAACAACTATTTATTTCTTATCGCGGTCCTTATTTATAGAATAAAATAGTTTTGCCTAATTTTGATTTGTCTTTGAAATGGACTTCAACTTTTTTTAAACGAAAATTAAAAGAAGTTATCTTTTCAGCAGGAAATATTTTTTCTTGATTTTAGTTATTTTGTTTCATATATTTTATCCCGTATATTTATATTTTAAATGCACAGTTATATATAGTTTGTGTTGATTTATTTTTATTGGTTAATTTGATTTTAATATAATTTTTATTATATTTGATATTGTAAAGGGCTTCATGATTAGATCGTATGATCTTCTGGAAGTTCTGGCAATTACATTTGTAATAAAGCTATTCTGTAATTGTAATTTTTTATTGAAAGCAAAAAAATATACATTAAAAAATATATATATAAATACATTAAAAAATATATATACATTAAAAAAAACAAATAAACATACATTAAAAACAAATATACGTTAAAAAAATATATATATACATTAAAAAAAAATGTGCCTGATAGTTTAATAGGTAGTTTAATCTTTGTTGTTGTTTTAAATTCACATTTTTAAAATTTTTTTTTAAATCTTCAATCTGGTTTTTTAAACCTTCCATATTAGAAACCTTTCAAGCAAGGAGTTGAAATGTTGGCTAAAGGGCTTCAAAAATACTGCTCTGTTATACAATAAAAAGTAACCAAGTTATTATAAATCCTCAAGCAAATAAACAAGTTTGATCACCAACTTACTTAATGTAATGTACCAACTTGCACATCTGAAGATATTAGTGTACCAACTTGAACAAGATATCAAAGATCTATCAGATATAATTAGCATTTGAGAAATTGATCAAATCTATTTACTAGAAGAAAAAAATCTGTAATCAATTAATTGTAATTTAAGATATGAATACATTTCCTTTTATATATAAAAAAAATTTGTATTAGAGCATATCCCCACAAGGAACTGGTGATTTATCAGCTGTTGGCACATTATCTCAAGTTGATGAGCAAGTAGATATATTTTTGAAACTTGAAAATCTTGATCTACTAAAAAACGTTTTTGAACTTTAGACTGGTAGACACATAAATTTTGATATTTTTAGTCAAAGGAGTTTCTTGAAAAAGACAATCAAGCAGCTGTAGATGAAAGAAGATATTTACAATCTGTACATTTAGCAAAAGCAGTTTCAGTTAAAAGTTATTTATCAAACTATATGATAATATTTCTATTCCATTCCAGTCTTATATCCAATTGCAGTTTATTCCAGCTAGAAAAGACAAAAACAAACGGATTTTGAATGTGCAAAAAATGGTTCATCAGGAATAGTGACGTCACTCTAATTTCTATTATGCAGTTGGTATATTTCAATATCAGCTTGAGTTTGATTTCAAAACCAGGGATGTATCTAATTGCTTAGTGTTTATGACAAGGATCGAATAAAAGTAGGGTAACCATTATAGCCTGTAAGATCGGCGAGGTTTGTCAGGTTTTTGTTCATGAAAAAATATTGTTTCAGGTAATCATGGCTTCACACAATTCAGTATAACTCTATCTGTGTCACTTGTTATATATGTACCAAAAAAATATCAGAGTCATGGCACGATAGGCAAGTAAATGTGGCATATAAAGACTAAACTTGAGCCTTCTCCACCAATTCAAAATGTGGATGAACTAGCAGATCTTATATATAAGACAACTACAATAAAACCAGTTTATTTTATCTATTCTGATGATTCTGATCACAGAGTGACCTATATGAGTATTCGTTCATGATTTCCCTTTTTCTAACTTGATCTTAACTACTTGTGTGCTGCTCGCACTGCTAAATATTATTCTTGTAGAAATCATACAGAACGAGTTATGTTAATCTGAAATTCGGGACTTCAGTCTGTTGCACGTAATAAAATGATTGACAATAATAAAGAAGCCATAAAATGCTGTAATAGTATTTTAAAAGTCAGAATAAATGCAGAACAAAATAGTCTTTGTGAAAATTTAATGGATTCAATAGAGCTTGTGAAAATACCTCTATCTAAAATTACTAAAATTATACAGTTGAAAAACAAGTAGTTTAATATTATGCAGTTTGCTTCAAGAGATCACTAAGCCAATTTTTTTATAAAATTTATTCTGATTTTAATCTAAGCTGCACTGATAAACTTAATGTAAATTATTTGAAACCAACTACAAAGCAATTTTTAAATCATTACTGTCGTAAACATCACTAATTAAAAATTAAAAAAGTGAGAAAATGCAGAATATGGAATCTCTGGCAGGTTAAGATTGTCTAATAAAGATTTTTTATTCTATTTGGGCATGATCTGTTTTATGTCCCACTTACCCCATGAAAAAATTAAATTGGGATCTCTACTCGATGCAAGCAATAAATTTGACGTAAGTATGAACTATTTCTTATCCTTTCTGGTAAGTCAGTAGGAATAAAAAAATAATTTTTTGGGGGCTTAAAGGTCAAATAAAATTAAAATAGTAAACAAATGAAAATCATATGAATAAAAAATATTACTTAGGTCTACTCTAGGTACTCTAGTAAACATTACTCTAGGTCATGCATACAATGCTACCAAAAATGAGACATCGGAACGTAAATGAATGCCCGAAGCTCCTACCGCTAAACTATGTCTCCTTTGAGTTATAAATGCAACCTACCAAGGCTCAATCTATACAAACTACAAACAGCATAAGCCAGAAGGTTCTGATCAATTCCAAAATTTCACTCGCCCACGCGTGATGTAGATACTTTTATTTTACAAAAAATTATTAGTACAAAAAGTTATAAAAATAATGACACTCACACAATTTTTTTAAATTAATAATGTAATAATTGAAAGTAATTCCGATAACAAGAACAAAATATTTTAAAATTTGCTAGACTTCATAATGACAAAGACAGCCCCCTCGTAAATACAGTAGTTCTTTAGAATGCTATAAATTTGAGAAATAATTAGAACTGATATTTCTATTTCAAAAAGTAAATCCTATGTGCCAGGGCTGGAAAAATACCACAATCTTAACAGTTTACATAAATAATTAGATTATAGATAATGCAAATAAAGCCACTCGCCCGCATGTTTTTTAATACGGGAAACAACTTTGCAATTCAATGTTGCCTTATTAATAAAAGATTGGTAGGGTAGAGCGGGGTTAGTTGAGCAATTTTCACTAAATCTAACAAGTCTTATGAGCGGTGAGTCGGATTTACATAATTTTTTCATTATCGGAACAATAATTTAATCTGCTAAAACTGATAAAGAAAAAAGTATACTTTTTGGTTTGTTTAAGAAGATATTGCCTAAAATTTACTGAACTGCTTAATCTGTTTTAATGGAGTAAATTATGCATCTGGATGGGGCAATCAACAAATAAATAAATGTGCATAATATGGAACTTCGATAAATCTTCAATAGAATTATTGCTAACAGTAAGCTTGGTAATAATTTATAAACTTTTTATTTTGTACACTTTAATGACGTAAGTAAGAGAAGAAAAAAAATTATAATATAAATATACACATTGTATCATAAAATTTCATTATATATGGTATAGTTACGTTATCAAAAGTATTCAAAAATATTCTCAATTGAGAGAATGAAATTTTTCAATTTATTTTTGAAGACTAGAAAAGTAATCAACATTTGGTAAAACAATCCAAAGAGATATGGTGCACGATATCAGATATAAAATTGATGAAATCCTGATTTACAAAGCGGATCATTTACAAAATTATTATTTCTTAAGGTGTATTTGTTTATGGGTTTCAAAACAAATAAATCTTTAAAAACTAAAGGGCATAAATTGATTTTCCAAATATAAATGAAACATAAAACACTTAAACTTTTGTTTATTTAAATATATTCTGATCTTGAATAAGATTCCTTTTAATATTTAGAATAGGATTTTTCTTGATAGATTTTTAAATTTTATTATGGAGATATTTCCAAATTGTCCTTTGCATGAACGATTCGGAAATCTATTATAGAATAAAGTCAGTTTGGCTTGGTGCTTATTTTAATTTTTTAATATTATCTATTAAATAGTAAATTTAAAAATTCAAATATGTGCCTATCCGAGTCAGTTGTTGTTGTTGTTGTTGTTGTTGCTGTTGTTGTTGTTGTTGTTGTTGTTGTTGTTGTTGTTGTTGTTGTTGTTGTTGTTGTTGTTATTATTGTTGTTGTTGTTGTTGTTGTTGTTGTTGCTGTTGTTGTTGTTATTACTTTTACTATTATAACTGCTTTCATCATATATAAATAACTTGATGTTACAAAAATATTTATGATTATAAATGATGAATAATTTTTTTGTTTTCAAATATATAAATGTTTGTTTGTTGTATTATTTAGTTATTTACTTTATATTGTTACTTTTACAATAAATAAAAGTCCTTGAAATGTTAAAACCTAATTTCAGAACATATTTGAATTAATTTTACAACTTTTTTAAAATTGTTTTTGATAAAAAAAAAAAGATTGTGAATTATTTGTTCATTGTTCTATATGATAGTTTTAGAATAGTAACAAAAAATAAGAGATGTATAATACAAATTTTTAGTTCAAAACCCGCTAAACCTGCATTATGGTTATTGTTGTTGTTGCAACAATAATTTGCAGATTCGTGCAAATTATTGTTATGATATTTTATTAAAAGAAACTTGCTACTGTTTTTGAACTTTATATTGTGAAAATCACAAAACAGTGGAAAGATTTAGTGCAACGCAAATATCTGCGTTGTACAGCAAGTTAATCGAGTTATTTGTTGACATTTCATATAAAGAGCACATGTCTTGCTTTCAAATCATCATTTAATCACATTGCGCCCACCCAAAACTATTTTGATAAAATCAAAATCATTTCAATGTCAATTTACTTTAAATTCAGTAAATGAACAAGTCTGTAATTTAAATCTTTTTGTTAAGTTTTAATGGTAGCGCAGTACCCACGGTTAATCTTAACTAAATTTAAGCTTTTTGTTATGTTTCTAAATTAATTTCAACGTTTTCTGAATGAGTATAATTTACTTATCACAGTGTGTATAGTCTACCAAATTAAAAAACTCGTATTGAGTATTTATAACACTTTTTGTACTGTTTTGCTCCTTTTTTTCGCACCTTTTCTGTACGTGTGCCTTTTCTTGCACTTGTTTTGTGCGCTTTTTTTGTCCGTCACTGTAACTTTTAACTTAAATTGAAAGTAAATTTCCCAAAATTTACTTTCAATTTAAGTTAAAAGTTACAGTTAAAAAAAAAAATTTAATTACATTGGTAATGAAAATTAACATTGAAAGTGAAAATTCACTTTATTACATTTATTCATATAAGTTATTAAGAGCCGTTTTTTCTAAGAATCAGGCAAATTCCTGAAACTGTGGAAGTGACCTCCTCCAAATTGCTTGAATTTTTTATATATTGATCAGAATATAGAAAAAACCTGTTGGGGAAAAAAAAAATTTCAAAAATGTTTCGTTCACTCGGAATCTGGGCTTAAATTTTTGAGATTTTTTTAAAAATTTTTAGAAATTTAGTTTTTGCCACCTTTGAACCCATTTTTTTGGCAAGGCAAAAAGTTGCACATAGCTTTTGTAGTTAATATCAGACGTAACCCAAAAGCTCTCTCCAAAAAATATAAAAAAGTTGCGTGACACTGTGCGGTTGGCTAATTATCATAGTTCAAAAGTACAAAATCAATCAGTTTTGTCAACTTTTAATCGGAGTTAATTCTAGCGGCGAAGTGTTGCACACAATTTTTCTTTTAGGATTTGAAATTATCAAAGGTATTGAGTCTAAAAATGCAAAGAAAGTTATGTGATACCTAAGGCCTATTAATATATTAAGGCTTGAAATTGGAAAAAAATGTTTTAGTATACTTACAAAATGAACCATTACGGCAGAGGCGCTTAGTTTTGTAAAAATGTAAACATATCCAACTGTCAATACAAAAAGGTCCTAACATAATAATAAAAAAAATTCGTGTGATTTTGTCACACTCATGATATAACATGAATTAAAAACTGAACAAAAATCTAACATCAAGATAACTATATTGCTAATTAAATAAAACATAAATCAAACATTTAAATGTTTTTCCATTTAAAAATTAGTTTTTCATTTATTAATAGAGTCATTTACACACATTATCCACCACATCACACATAATTTCTACTCTGCTGCAGTAAGTTTCTCTAAGAATAATGATATGACTGTATTATAGTCTTCTTCGGATAATGAATAATCGCCACAACCACTGATTAGAAAAGGAGCATTTACTAAACAGATAATTTTATCAGTTTGGTTATTTATCTCCTCGGTAGTAACTGGCCAGCGAAAAGTATTCTTCTCTTGCCCGTTAATCATACAATTAACTCTGATCCCAGTTATAGATACCTAAAAGTATTAGCGCAACATTTAAAATAATATAATAAAGAGTTTATGATTTGTTTAATTTTGCTTACATTCAATAAAACTTTTAAAGTCTTATATAATGTCATTCTGAAATTATTTTTACATTTTATTTATATTCCTTTTATTTATATTACCTCCACAATATATCCAATATTCCATTGTTTTTTATATGCAACAGCAACCCAATCATTCACTTTCCATACAAGACAAATTTCCTTTGCAAGATTGGCGATGTCTTCCTCATATTTATTATCATCTTCATTGTCTCCTGCCAGATTAAAGTCATCATTTTCGCCATAAACTTCTTTGTTATCGTTAACCTGACTATTTTCATTATTTTCTGTTGTCGGTTCTACCAGCTTACCTTTTCTTTTCAGGTTACTAAATCTATAACAATATCAATTGTACATATTTTTAAACATATGTAAACAAACACACAAAATTATAACTTTCACCTAAATTTTAATTTCATATTTGTAAAAGAACTATTTAACAGTCAGAAACATAATCTAATTTGCAAAAGTTTTGATAGCAACAATGCCTACCTTGAAAATAAAGATCTTATCTGTTGGCTAGTTACATATTGATCAGGCGGAAGTTCTCTCCTCAGCTGCATGTGAACCTGCTCAGGGCTCATTTTATTACCTGATTCTTCTCCACGAATAAAGTATTTATACAACAGTTCTTTCTGCTGATTTGAAAATCTAAAAGAACTTCGAACTGGTAATGCCCAACCTTGCAATAGAAAAATGTTCATGCAATGTGGTTTGTCTTTTACGGAAGCAATGTTAGAGGATGAAGAAATTGGCATATTTAGTTGTGAAGTAATTTTCATCTTATGAACAAACGAGTTGCGAACTTTATCCAATGATGTTAATGATTTCGGAACTGTATGAAGACCGGATAGCATGTGTTCTTCTAACTCAGCATCGCTTTCAAATGATAAAGTACAATTCATTTCAGTGCAAAATCTTAATGAATATAATTGCCTGTCACTTCTTTTCTGTTTTTCCTTAAGTGACTTGTTACGCTTAATTGAATTATCTGTTTTGCTATATGGCAACAACAATTTAATCAAGGGTTGAATTTTAAGATTTCCATACTCTTGTTCAATTCCCTCACCGATATTGAAATAACGCCACATCTTCATACTTTTCTCACCAAACTCAAATGAGTGATAGTTGCTAATGTTCTTAATCTTTGGTCCAGTAACTACAGTTTTATCATTGCTAATTTGAGCAACTGCTACTTTTGCATCTTTAGCGCCAAAACTATAATGCATAGCCTTGTGTATATCTTCAGCAGTCAAAAGATTATTACCAGAGTCAACGTAACTCCTTAAAATTGTCTTTACAACTGCACTCTTCCTGTCACATTGATCTTTTCCACAACAGGGTTCATTATAATCATATCTCAGCAACTTTATATCTCTCTCTTTGCATACATTGTAGATTGCTTCAGCTGAAAGATTTCCCTGATAGCAGCCGGCATTATCAGATTTGGTAAACATTTTCTTGATATGCGGTTGATCAATTCTGAATTGGTCTAAAACTGCAGTGGCTAACGAAACAACATCACCTATTCCCTGATCACACCTATACATTGAAGTAAAGTAAACACGTTTGAATAACTTTCCTGCTATTTTTATGAAGAATATATCCACATGTAAACTCATTCCTTTCTTGCCAAAATACTCTCTTTGGCCCTCTCTGTATCGAACCGGAAGTATTTTTTGACAAAAATCTTTAAGCCAGAAAGCAGTTTCATCGTTTAATTGCTTAAAAGCTTCGATTTTTGCCTTTTTCTGTTGAGAATCTCTCATCAGGTGTTTTATGTAGTTGAATACATCCTTTACAGCAATTTCCAAATCATAAATAGAATCAGCATCGTCAGAATTTTGAATTGTTAGTTCTTTGATCATCTCGATAGCTTTGCACAAATCATAGCAATCGGCACATACCACCTCTGATATCTCTGTGTTGGATTGAAGATTTTTTTCAGATGGATCTGATAAGGCATGTTTTGAGCTATGAGAAGAAATGTTTGAGTCATTGACACTACAATTGGTTTGATAACTTGTTTTCAAATACCTTTTTCCTTTTTCAAGGGCAGCTTCGAGAGATTTAGAACTAAATCTTTGTGCCAATTTTTGTAATGTTTGAAAACCATTCATGCCTGAAGCAGTAACATCATCTAATCCAGCTAAGCTTTTTCGACTTGAAGGTTTTATTGCATGCAATACTTTCCACAAACTTGAATCAGATAATGGTAAATAGTTGTTTTCACTACAACTTTTTCGATAGAACATGATAGCGTGGCTATATTTTGTCGTCAGTATTGCATACACTATCTTTTGTTCTTCACCGCTGTCGTATTTTAATTTGGTTATTCCATAAGCAACATCATGCAAAATACCGCTTGTAAATATAAAGTCTAAGAAATGTTCACACTTTGTTTGATCAAGACTAGATCGGACGAATACTTTCTTCTCTGGAAATGCCAACCCTTTATGAGATGCATGCCATTTTCTTGCTGTTTCTATACGATGTTTGGTACACTCAAATGTGTTCATTATAAACTTTTTGGTATACTTGGTATGGTCTAATAATTTCAATTGGGAGAGGGCTATTTATTTCATCAACATTTTTACTGTTAAGAAAATCTATAAGTATTTCCTCTTGTCCAGGAGCAACAGCTTCCGCAAATTTTTTCTTTAATAAGTTTTCTAGGCGAACATACTTGCGTTTTAACTTATCTTTAGTAGTATCTTCCAGATATTCGAACTTCCTTTTTAATCTAAATTTTATTGGACTTGCATTAAGAACCTCAGTTACACTCTCACGGCTTCTTAGAGATTCGTCCAAAATCTCCTGTGAAACATTAATTTCACCGGGATCAAATTCTTCATCTGGAGTAGCAGGTGTCATATATGTTTGTTCTTGTTGTGTTTGTGTTTCTGTACATAAATTGGTGTTTTCGTTGACTCTAGATAAAGCAGTTTCTTGCTTTAAATGGGTAAAACACAGCATTGCACCAACTGAAAATACTTCATTGTATCGCTTTGACATTGATATGACGACATGTATTGGTGACGCCCTTAAAGCGGGAGATTTTTTTCCTTTTATATTTAGATGGTGAGGATGAAAGCATGTTTTTGGAGGACTCCATGCAATACCAAACGTGTACCGGTGAAAAGCACATATTTGTTCATCCTTTTCAAGATTTCTTTTAAGTCTATTTGCAATAAGTCCATTTTCTTCCCAAATATTATTATCGTTTAATCGCATGACCTAAAAACAATTTTTTATACAATTATTAAGTGTGTCATTTAAAGCATTGTTTATAATCTGACTCTTCACGAAAAATGTTTACAAGTTTGAAATACATTGTTGTTATTATTAAAATACAATATTGCAAGAGTGTGATTAATTTAGTGATTATTTATTAAAAGAGTGAGGAATTAATTAAAAGAGCTATTTTTTTTTGATTAAAGAACTTTGTCTCAAAATCTTATTGCAGAGAAGTTATAAAGTATGTAATTATAAAAACTATATTACAGTCTGCGTAAATTTAAAATACATAATTACCTTTAAGTTGATGAGGTGTTTCTTAACATCAACATCTCCCAGCTGATGAATGTAGAACATTTTGTTTATAATTTTATGTTTTTTGAATGATCCACAATTTCCTTTTGAAAAGCAACAACAGTTTTCATAAAAATATTTGTTTTGTTTCATACTCAACTAAAAACAAGTTCTATTTATGCAGTACCTATTTCTCAATAGCAATGATAAAATATCTACTCTATTTACGCAAATTTTAAAGATCGTTAAAATAAAGTTAAGACATTTTTTTTAAAGTAAACAACCGTAACTTGTTTCTCCACAATCGTGATATCAGCGATTCTTCTTCCATTCGATCACCACAAGTTATTTGGTTATGACGTAAATTTAAATAATTCACTTCTGATCATGTATTGTTTTTTATTATTATTTATTTCAATTGTTATGATTTCTATATCATAGTCAGAAACGCTTAAATTTTTTCTTAACATTACGTGCAATGTTTTGTGTAATGCTAAATGCTAATTTTGGATGATAGAAATTTTATTGTGAGCGAAAACCTCATCTGTGTGTCCAAAAAAATATCTCTTCGTACTTAATCATTTTTAACAATTTGTACCTTTATTTTTAACTTAATATCTAAAGATCACACGAATTTTTTTTATTATTATGTTAGGACCTTTTTGTATTGACAGTTGGATATGTTTACATTTTTACAAAACTAAGCGCCTCTGCCGTAATGGTTCATTTTGTAAGTATACTAAAACATTTTTTTCCAATTTCAAGCCTTAATATATTAATAGGCCTTAGGTATCACATAACTTTCTTTGCATTTTTAGACTCAATACCTTTGATAATTTCAAATCCTAAAAGAAAAATTGTGTGCAACACTTCGCCGCTAGAATTAACTCCGATTAAAAGTTGACAAAACTGATTGATTTTGTACTTTTGAACTATGATAATTAGCCAACCGCACAGTGTCACGCAACTTTTTTATATTTTTTGGAGAGAGCTTTTGGGTTACGTCTGATATTAACTACAAAAGCTATGTGCAACTTTTTGCCTTGCCAAAAAAATGGGTTCAAAGGTGGCAAAAACTAAATTTCTAAAAATTTTTAAAAAAATCTCAAAAATTTAAGCCCAGATTCCGAGTGAACGAAACATTTTTGAAATTTTTTTTTTCCCCAACAGGTTTTTTCTATATTCTGATCAATATATAAAAAATTCAAGCAATTTGGAGGAGGTCACTTCCATTGACTGCCTGATTCTTACAAAAAATGACTCTTAAAACAAAGTTTAAAAAATAAAATTCCAAATCATTTATTTATCACTTAACTCACTGAATGCAGAACCATTCCATAAACTGTAAGGGACATAGGCACTACGTTGTAACGGACCCTCTCAGGATCAATGAAATCAAGTGACCCTTGACCACGCCCTCGTTATCATAGGCAACATACAACCCCAAATGATTGTATTAAAATTTTGGTCAAATTACCAAGAGAAACAAGATATTTTCTGTTATAAGAGCTAAATTTCTATGTAAGTTTTTCCAATGCTTGGATTTATTAGAAAAGACCTTCTATAGGGTCAGTGATGCAGCGTTGAAAGATAGTGAAGACTTCCTACCAATTGCTCAAAGTAAATTCAAAGACCTTTTTTTTATATGACAGAATTTAGATACATGATTGATCAGGATTGCAAACTTTGGCATGATTTTGGCACTTTGGCAATTTTATATTGGCATTACCATGATCCATTATAAAATTTAATTTTTGTTCTTAAATTTGTTGAAAAAGTTCTTTTCTATAAATAGAGTAAATAACTATCCAAATCAATGACAAATTCCAGATTTTTCAACATTTTATAACAACTATATTATTTTAACTTAGTTTTCTGTACTTAAGGATATAGTGTTTGTTACAGTGCGGCAAATATCCAAGGGGCACCAAATGAAAAGAAGGTATTTAGAAAAAAAAAAAAAAGGTCCTTCATATATAATATACGGAAATTTTAATAAATAAGGGCGCCAATCAGGGGTACT
Organism: Hydra vulgaris; assembly: GCF_038396675.1. Classification (NCBI taxonomy): domain Eukaryota; kingdom Metazoa; phylum Cnidaria; class Hydrozoa; order Anthoathecata; family Hydridae; genus Hydra; species Hydra vulgaris. The sequence goes on from NC_088928.1 coordinate 62,285,137, forward strand.
ATCCTAGGCGGCGTGATGGCTCTCGATGGCCCTTATTCGTTATTCAAAGAATTTTTTTTATTTTTGCAGATTCAATAAATAATCGCAGCTTAATAAATCTTGCTTTCAGTAAAAAGATTATTAATTAAATTGATCAAACAAAACCTTTAAAAGGTGCCAAAAATCTATGCAAAATTTAGTCTAAATAATATTTTAAAAGAATAGTTTAAAGCCGTTTTATTATATAAAAACCCTATTACCAACAATTCAACATGGTTGGAAATAAAATGAGGGAGAATTACCAACAATTCAACATTGTCAAGACTTGTCAGCATTGGGAGATTTTGAAAGAAATAATTTCCTTAACAATTTTTAAACAAATGGGTAAACAAAGCCCTTGCAATTTAAAATTTATATTGGCACATAATATTATTTTAACGCCAAGTTTCCTATCCTGATCAATCATGTATCTAAATTCTACCATATAAAAAAAAAGGTCTTCGAATTTATTTTGAGCAATTGGCAGAATGTCTTCACCATCTTTTCAACGCTGCATTACTGATCCGTTACAAAGTCTATAATAATAAATCCAAACATGGAAATAAATTACATAGGAATTTAGCTCTTATAATAAAAAACATCTTGTTTCTTTGAGTATTTTACTAAAATTTTAATACATTCAGTAAGGGATGTTTTTTTATTTAAACTAACATAACCGTGGTCTAGGGTTGCTTAATTTCACTGAAATCAAGTTTTTTTACGTTTTTCCTATGTCCCTTACAATTTATAAAACTGCCCTGCATTCAGTGATTCATGTAATAAATAAATGGTTTGCAATTTTATTTTTAAAGTTCGTTTAAAAAATTTTTAGGAATGCAGTGATGTGAATTTTCACTTGTTGTAATAGCGAAAATTCACATCACTACAAGCAAGAATTATCACTACATTCCCAAAGGTTTTTTAAATGAAGTTTAAAAAATAAATTTACAATCATTGGATTTGATGTTATAACTTACTGAAGTATGCGCAAGGGCGCATACATGAGTGGGTTGAAAGAACACAAATTAAATTTACAACTTTCATATCACAAACCAGAATCAGTTCAATGGGCATTAGTTATTAACCAGATTTATTAACCATCCTTTGAGTGAAAAGTTATTTTTTTGGCGTTGATCTAGTTATGAGGCAGTATTGTAAATGTATAGACAAACAAATTACGGACTTAAAAGCTACCAAAAATATTAAAAAATAAATTAAATAACTTGCCTGACATTTATTTCTTTTCAGTAATCAATAACCTAAACTGAGACCAAATCTCTTTTTTTGACAGTGATTCTCAAGTGACTGTCAAAAAGTCTTTTCAAGTCACTTAAAGTGCAAAAATCACTTAAGAGTTAACCTGCTTTCTAAAAACTTATCTAGAGGTTTCCTATACCTTACGACTCACAGACTCACATTTAATGGAGATCGACAAGAGGTTAAGTAGTCTTTTCAAAAGCACTTGAGGTTGGTTTTGGCACTACTTGCACCAGAATTTGAAACATACAAAGTCTATATGTAAATTATTTAGGCATATATATTTATTTTGTATAATTAAATGTGGGAGCTCTTCGGTTACTTTTGCAAGTTGAATAGTTTCTTTAAGGGTTGATTCCTACTTGGCTGTAACTCGTAATGTAATTTGCAAAGTCATTTTGCACTATCAGCAAAAATTTTTAGGTATCTGAGAACCACAGACATCGAGGTTGGTATTTTACAACAGATTATTTTGACCTGCAAAGCAGTTTGCTGTCTTTTTCTCAGGCAAGTTTTTCAGGCAAAGCAAATTTCTCAGGCAAAGTAAGTTTCTCAGACAAAGCAAACACATTTTAATTTTCATTATAAGCCTTGGCATTAACATTTGGCATTAACTAATGACGGGTTTTATTTTCTTTTTTTTTTTTGCCTCTGACAAACAGAAAATGAAATTAGGGTAAATTCTAAATAAAAATCTGTTGTTGGATTTAAAACTGACGAAAAGTTGACAATCGTAACTATAAAAATACAGGCACAAAGGTACCTTGATGCTTAATTACAAATTTCAAAAAAGCTTTTGAATAATGAAATAAAAATTATTTTATTAATAATTTATTTCCTTTTTCCTTTTTCAGACTATTAGGATGCACGATATCCACAAGGAATTAGTGGGTGAAATTATAAGGGTGGGTGTGAGATTTTATTATGAAAATAATGTTTATGATGTTCCTATTACTTATGCTAGCTTCAAACCAAAGAGGTTCGTTATTAGTCCTGCCATGATCAACCATAAAAAGTTTTCGTCGGCCAAAAAAGCTGTAGGTTAGTCAGATGCATTATTTTTATTTTACTTTGCTATGAATCCTACTTAATTTTGAATTTAATGCTACGTTTAATTTTTATTTTACTTTGCTATGAATCCTACTTAATTTTGAATTTAATGCTACGTTTAATTTTTATTTTACTTTGCTATGAATCCTACTTAATTTTGAATTTAATGCTACGTTTAATTTTTATTTTACTTTGCTATGAATCCTACTTAATTTTGAATTTAATGCTACGTTTAATTTTTATTTTACTTTGCTATGAATCCTACTTAATTTTGAATTTAATGCTACGTTTAATTTTTATTTTACTTTGCTATGAATCCTACTTAATTTTGAATTTAATGCTACGTTTAATTTTTATTTTACTTTGCTATGAATCCTACTTAATTTTGAATTTAATGCTACGTTTAATTTTTATTTTACTTTGCTATGAATCCTACTTAATTTTGAATTTAATGCTACGTTTAATTTTTATTTTACTTTGCTATGAATCCTACTTAATTTTGAATTTAATGCTACGTTTAATTTTTATTTTACTTTGCTATGAATCCTACTTAATTTTGAATTTAATGCTACGTTTAATTTTTATTTTACTTTGCTATGAATCCTACTTAATTTTGAATTTAATGCTACGTTTAATTTTTATTTTACTTTGCTATGAATCCTACTTAATTTTGAATTGCAACGTAAAATTAAGAAACTCTTTTTTTTTAATAAACTATTCTAATAGAAACTATTGCGGTTTTCTATACTTTATTTTAGCTCAAATACTCACTGTTACGTTAGAGCGACACTCGACATCTAATTAGATGATAAAGAATTTAAAGTCCTCCGTTAAAAAAAGTGGTGTATATTAAGCTCGATTCAAACCATAATTGTCAAAGAAGAGGAAATAAAATTTAGTTCAAAGCAGCAGTGATTCAGGTAAGAACTACGCTATGATCCAGGTATTTGTTCTATTAAACTCGGATATTAATACTCTAACAAAAGAAGCAAAACTTATTTGTTAGTCTACTAAACAGTAGTTTTTTGTACAGTTACATATAAATATTGATATTATAAGTCAGAAGAAAGAATTGTCAAATAAAAATTAACCAAATGAAGGTGAGTTATCACCAAAGGAAGGTAAATTATCACCAAAGTAAGGTGAATTATCACCAAAGGAAGGTGAATTATCACCAAAGTAAGGTGAATTATCACCAAAGGAAGGTGAATTATCACCAAAGGAAGGTAAATTATCACTAAAGGAAGGTGAATTATCACCAAGAGAAGGGGAATTATCACGAAAGGTGAATTATGGCATCAGAAAAACCTAAATATTTGATTGTGGTTCTTTTTGTCTTGTAATGAATAAAAAAACAACAAATGAAATGGTAAAAGTTAAATCTCATAACTGTTTATTGTGAACATCTTCTGAGGGAACTTAAAGCCTTAATTGTCTATAAATTGTTCAAAAAACCTCTTTAGAAAATTTCATGAACGAGTCATAACAAAACGAGTCAAAGAGTCAATGCAAAAAGACATAAACTTAAAATATCTCTTTTAAAACAAATGCGTTAATAACAAAATTACAAAAATATTTATTTCTACTATAAGTTATCCATTTTCTTTATTATATTTATTTTATTTTTTGTTGAAAAATAATTTCATTTTTATATTGTTTTTAATCCTTAATATAATATGTTATATTTCATCAAAAAACTAAAAAAAGTAAAAAAATCAACTTTTGTGTGAATAATTTGTAATTTCAGAATAATAGGGCTGTGATTATTGTAATTTTTATTTTGAAAAAATTTTTATTCCCGACTAAAAATTTTCATTCTCGACTAAAAATTTTCATTCTCGACTAAAAATTTTCTTTTTCGACTAAAAGCTTATTGAATTAACTTTACTTATCATCAGAGGAGGAATAGAGTGCAATTGAAGATTTTTTGTATTAACCTTTGAGCATGGTTTAGTGTGTGTAATAAGTGGTTTGTGACAACACCATTATGCTTTTTTGCAGCGCTGCAACAGGTTATAGCTACGCGAAAGGTTATTGAATAAAGTTATTAAATTACTTAAAAAACATTATGTTTCTATTTTTTGTTTAAGTGTAAGTAGTAGTTGTTTAAAAATACTTTTAAAAAATTTTATTGTTATTTTTATTACTGTTTTATTGTTTGTAATAATGTTATTATAACTACGTTGTGTTGCTTAGGTTTTTAATTGATATTAGAATTATTATAATTGAATTATGATTATTATAATGAGAATTCAATTAATAAGAATTCAAAAATAATTATTATAATTGAATTAATTAGAATTAATAATTGATTCAGAAATGAACAATGGTATATATAACAAATATTGTAAATATATATAATTGGAACGCCATAATTTTTCAGAAAAGATTTGATTGTTAGTGGTTACTTTCTCGTTTGCGCCACGATTATCCTAAAAGTCACGCTACAATAAATAATATTACTACGATGTAACAATAATATTCGCATAAATATAAGTAAAAACTTATATTTATGCGAATATTAACCACATTTTTAACCACATTCAACAGTGGAAACATATCATTGAAATAGGTAGTGAAAATCTTCTATTAAAATAGGTGGCTGAAAATTCGTTGTATTTATGTGGATATTAAGGTTTAATTTAGTAAAATAGAAACGCAAAGATTAAAATACTATGAGCATACTATGAGCTAGTTAAACACAAAGATTAAAAAGTTTCTTAAAACTTTTTAATCTTTGTGTTTAACTAGCTCATAGTATGCGGGGGTGAGGGGTGGAGTTGAAGATTTAAATGAACGCTGGGGGCATTAACTGGATTTTTTATATATGATACTTTCGGGCATTGTCCAAACCATGAACAATTTCTAAAATGTTCCAAACTTATTATGTTCATGCTTAAGTCAAAATATAAAATTTTGTTAAAAAACTGCGGTGATTGATGCCTTGATCAAAAATACACAAAAACGTTAGCCCCCCATCACAAATATGAGGGCAATGAGTTTAAAAAAATTTTGTTGTTACTATCTTATACTAAATTTAGACTCATTGACAGGTTTTAACTTTCATCGAATAATCTTTTATTCGTTAAAAATTATGATCATGTGAAGTACAACCCCCGTCATTTTGATGAGGGTAAAAACTTTATACAATTATATCTTTCAAACTTTAATAGGTTATTAGTTGAGAATTAAAATCGTTCTAATTCCCTACTAATTTTTCTTGTTTTCAAACTCCAATGATTTGAGTCAAATCACTGCAATTTTATAAATATTTCATTAATAAATTTACATAGTAGGCAAACAAATATAAATTTATACATTATACAGATATACATTTTAGAATTTTGTTCTTCTACATCAATGTCTAATTCTAGAATTTCGTCAACGTTGCCAACATTTAAATATAATTCATGTCATATACATGAACATTTAAATATAAGTCATTAATTTCATCTGATCTCATTTTAGATGAATTTTCTTTATTAACTGCTATAAACTGCTAACAAACTTTCAACTATATCCGGTAATTTTTTCTTATTTTTCAATCTTATAGTTAATGAGTAATAATAATAATAAGGGAATCAAAAGTATGTATAGCTCGAATGAAAATAAGTTTTTTCTCTAATTTAATTCCTTTCATGGTGTTCACGATCAAATTTATAAATTCTGTGTCAAGGTTCAACTACTTCTCCCATTAAACCAAGTGAAACTAGTGAATTGATGATAATTTCCCCAGCATTTGTTAATACTTTGTGAATGGAAGGGACTTTTAACTAATCATATGTCTCTAATAATTTCTTATACGTACCATTGCAGTATTTATCAATTTTCTGGAGTAATTAGGCCTTTGCGATTGGTTGCAATTATAACTTAAACTTTTTTGTGCTTTCTAAGCCTGTATAGGGTTTCAAAAAATGCTTGCTTTAAACCGAATAAATTATCATTAAACGCAGAAAAAAGCAACTGTGTTTATACTTACATAAAAAATTTTTTTCATTTTTTGCTTTTGCAAAAAACTGCAATTATTGAAGACTGGAAAATAGCAAATTTAAAAAGTTCCCCTCTCCCTCCTCCTGCCCTAAACGCAAGAGCAATAATTTGTTAAATATTTTTTTCACTATTTTTAACTAAGTTCAAATTTATCGACATATTTTATATATAATAAAATAAAAATTATTGTTTGAAAATAAAATATAAATATAAAATTTATTGTTTGATATGAACTTAGTTAAGTCTTTACTTATACCATTATTTACATAAAAACTCATGTATTATTAACTAGTTATAACCATAAAAAAAATAATCACAAAAAATATAGTTACTATATTTGTCCTTTGAAATAATAAATTTCTTATGATATGTTATAACTTCTTAAATTTGTTGGTTGCTTTTTGATTTTAGATTTTTTGTAAAGGCTCCTATGAAATTAAATAAGATAAATATAAATAATATTTGTCTTCTCTCAGGAATTAAGTCTTTTGTTTACAATACTTAATATATATCCATAATCAGTATTTTATAATCGGGTATCTAAGTGGTATATGTTATAATTTATTTTGAGATTTTTATAGAATTTACTTGATTCTATAAAATCATTATTGTAAAACAAAAGGTTAATCTGATGGTATTAAAAACTTAAGCAAAAGAAATTTAATAGTCACAAACGAAACAAAAAATACAAACAAACAAACAAAAAAACAAAAACAAAAAAACACGCAAAAAAAAACAGTGAATGAGAAAGAAAGAAATAAGAAGAAACTATAACTATTTTATGAACAAAACAATTTCAGATAGTTGTTCAGACAAAATTAAAAACGAATGAAAAGTAAAATTAAATTGTTCAATGACAAATATAAAATAAGCATAACACATAAACAATAAACAGAGTAAAAAACAAAATTCTTTCTTAAATACTTATAAACAAAACTATAATTCAAAAATTACTTACCAAAAGAAAACTTATGTAATAAAAATCAACTGCAAAATAAAGTAAACCTTATATGATATGAGGCGTAAGAAAAAAGCTTACAACTAAACTACAAATAAAATGATCCGAGGCGTAATAATAAAGCAAATTCAAAATTATACATAAGACGTAAGATAAAAGGCAAAAGATAAAAAACAACCAAACAATAATGCTTATGTATAAGCGTAATTTGTGTTTTGGTAGATAAGATTACTATATCAATCCAACAAAATCTATGGAGTATTCCGAGATTATCTGTACACTTTTGTTAAAGATCATCTGTATTTTTTTTTACTCCAATAACATCTGTCCAATATCATCTGAAATTCAATAACCCCTAACAACATTTTTAGGGAAATGTAACTTCATCAGGGAATTTTTCTTCAAGTCCAATAACATCTGGAAGAATTTCCTCCAGGTGTAATTACACCTGAAAAAATCATATATATAACTTCATCTGGTTAAAATAATGCATTATAGTTTAATATTTTTTCCTGTTGTAATTGCATCTGAAAAAAATCCTAAAATTATTCTTAATATAATTGAAAATATGTAGCTATTTCTGTAGAATTCACCGATGTAGGTGCACAGATGTAGTTATAGATAATCGAAAAGATGTAACTATTTCTGTAGAGTTTACCGATGTAGGTGCACATATGTAGTTATAGATAATTGAAAAAATTTAACTATTTCTATAGAACTCACCGATGTAGGTGCACAGATGTAGTTACATAGAAAAGATGTAACTGCATCTGTAAAATTCATACTTTTTGCATAAATGTTATTAGACATCAATGAAATTTTAGATGTTATTGGACAGATGTTATTATACCTCATTATATTTACTGATGTTGTATGACAAATATTATTAGACATAGCAAAAACTGATGTTGTTACCCTGACCCGTAGGTAACAAACCTCGCTTCAGAATCACGTTTATTATTATCGGCGTTTCAAAGAGACTTAGCACAACAACTATTATGATTTCAACAATAAATATTTTGATTTCAGGATAATGTCATTGCTACTTATGCTGACAGTTTACATCAGTTCCTTACTGCAGTATATAGGACTTCATTGCAAATTAAAGGAAGCAACCACACCCAAATTTTCGAAAAAGTTATTCCAAAGCCTTACAGTAAATTTTGAGCTAATCAATTCAAGACCTTGTGTTTCAAGGCAATGACTTTTAGTTTTAATATTGCTATTATGCAATAGTGTTTCGTTATAATACTGCATTTACTGATTTACTGCAGTAAGTTTTTGTAATAGTGTTTCGTTATAATACTGCATTTACTGATTTACTGCAGTAAGTTTTTGCAATAGTGTTTCGTTATAATACTGCATTTACTGATTTACTGCAGAAAGTTTTTACAATAGTGTTTAATTATAATACTGCATTTTGGCAATAATTTTTGGTTACAAATCTGTTTTAAGACCAAATTTCATTAACAGATTGTTAAAAAACTTTATAACTCATTATTAATTGATTTATTAAAGTTGAGTGGTATATCAAACAATAGAGAATTTAAAATACTAAATAGTAGTATAAATAACTCCATACTGCCAAAAATTAATTTTGTCCATTTTTGGCAGTATAGAGTTATTTACACTACTATTTGCCAAAAAGTGCATTTCCCTTGTACACAGACATATTGTGAAACAAAAGCTAATGATAACTCAATATAAAAAAAAACGCTTAAGTTTTTTAATCTACTTTATACTTTATTGAGCTGTTATAAGCAAGTTGTTGAAAGTATGCTAAATGTGTAATACCTCTCAAAGTCAGTCAATGTAGTTGCGCTCCCTAACATGTTTTTCCATAAATCAATATGATGTCTTGTCTGTGTTATTTTAAAATTTTAAAACCTCATTTTGAGCCATCCTATTTTATGTTTACCTTAAAGATAAAACTGTTTTCAAATTTTTCAGCACAATCACGCCAGTTTGCGCTCACGACATCACGTCACCACGTCAGTTTGTGCTTGTTCAAGTTTTCGCAACTGTTCTGCACAAATGCATTTTATAAATTTTTACAAAGTTTTTACAAGAAAATACAGTATATCCCTAGAATTAAAAAGATTTTTAAAAAAATATGAATAATGAAATAAGCTCATATCAATAAGCTCATATAATACCATACTCAATAATATCATACCAATATAAAAAACTATCGCCCTATCTCAGTTCTACCAGTCTTTTCAAAAATATTAGAAAGAATAATTTATAACAGAGTATACACTTATCTTATTGATAATAAACTCCTCTATAAAAATCAATTTGGTTTTCAAAAAAATAATTCTAATGAACACGCTATTCTGCAAGTAACTCATTTAAGAACTCTCAATTCACACTAGGCATATTCATTGACTTGTCAAAGGCTTTTGATACTGTTAATCATCATATTTTATTTAAAAAGCTGGAGAGCTATGGTGTAAAAGAGAAAACCCTAAACTGGTTCAAAAGCTAACTAAGTAATCGCAAACAATTTGTTTATAATAAAGAATCTTCATCGCAAATAATAACGAATATAACATGTGGTATCCCCCAAAGGTCCATACTTGGGTCACTGTTATTTTTATTATACATAAATGATCTTTACAAAGCTTTTAACTTAACGACCGTAAATTTTGCGGATGATACAAATTTATTTCAGTCGCACGAAGACATAGATTTACTTTTTTTTTTAAATGAATAATGAACTAAAAAGAATATCATACTGGTTTAGAAAAAATAAAGTGTCTTTGAATATGGATAAAACAAAGTTTTTACTTTTTTACCCAACCTCTAAATAAAAGAGAATCCAAAATATCTTGCCTGACTTATTAATTGACAATACAAGCATAAAAAGAAATAAAGTTACAAATACTTATCTTGGAATCAACAAATTGATAATATTTCCATGAAAGTTGCTAAAAACATTGGAATTCTATATAGGCTAGATATATACTAAATAAGCACCAACTAACTCAACTATATTATTCATTTATTCATTGCCATATAAACTATGCTAACATTAAATGGGCAAGCGCTCACAAAACCAAACTTAAATCTCTCTATCGGCATCAGAAACACGCAGCTCGCATAATTAATTTTGCAAATCGTTTTTCAAGCTCAACACCACTTCTTATTGAAATGAAAGTTTTAAATATACATGAACTAAATATTTTTAATATTTTATGCTTTATATTTAAATGTAAAAAAATGTATTTCCTAGTGTATTTATAATTGACCAGTTTTGTGTTTCTTATCGTGGTCCATTTCTCTGGAATAAAATAGTATTACCTAACTTTGATCTTTCTTTCAAGAAAGATCAAAGTTAAAAGAAATTAAAAGAAATTATATTTTCAACACAAAATATATTCATCTATTTTTAGTATTTCAAGTTAATATAATTTAATACATTATTTTTGTTTACTGTATAAAGAATATAATTTATACAACATATATTGAATACTTTATATTATAATATTGTTCAATATTGAGAATGTTTTATACCTACAGTATCGGACAAAAAGAGTGCAACCAAATAATGCTAATTTAGTTTCTTTATATAAAAGTGCTGCATTTTTTCAATTTAGAGAAATAACTATGTAACTGTTTAGAGACAAAGTTCTTAAAGTTTTATTTATCACAAAGTTCATTATTTGAACACGAAAATTAATAAATTAATCAAAAGTACTAAAAAAAGTTGATTTCCTTCTGGACAAAACAAGTGCAACTCCACAAAATGTTGACCAAGCTGTATTTCGCTATCAATATTTTGTGGCAAATCCTTTGTTTTCGATCACAGTCTTGCATCTTCGAGACATAGATTCGATCAGGTGATCAATGAAACTTTGTGGAATCGCTGCCTAGGCCTTTTGGATTTGTTCAAACAGTTGATCCTTATTACGAACACCTTCACGATTAGTTCTGCGGTTGACGATTTCCCACAGGTTCTCGATAGGGTTGAGATCCTGAGATTGAGGCGGCCAATCCATCACCGATAGGTGGTTGTCTTGAAACCACTGCTTGACTACTTTTGCAGTGTGTTTCGGATCGTTGTCTTGCTGAAAATCCCATTTTATTGGCATATTCCATTCAGCATGAGGTAACATAAAATCTTTCAGGATATTTTTATACATATTTTATACGTATTAGACCTAGACCGTTAGCAGAAAAACACCCCCAGACCATTACATTGCCTCTACCATGCTTCACGGTCTTATGGCAGTAACGTAAATTGAGGCGTTTTCCGGCCGTTCAACTTCGATTCATCACTAAACAGGACAGTTCGCCATTTCTGCACATTCTAGTCAATATGAGATGTAGCAAACAGGAGTCTTTTCTTCTGGTTTTTTATTGAAATCAGCGGTTTCTTTTTAGGGCGTTGAGAAAACAATCCGGCTTCAATAGCACGTCGTCTGATTGTTCGGTCCGATACAGGCAGCTCTAATTGCTTTTGTATCTCGACTGATGATATCCAGGGATCCTTCTTGACAGATCTGACGATCATAGAATCCTCTCTAGAAGTGGTCGAACGCGGTCTTCTACCTTTGTTATCTGCTGCCAACTTCCCCGTAGAACGATATTTGGAACATAGTCTTGATACGGTCCATTTTTTTACGCGATATTTATCACAAATACTTTTTTGTGACATTCCACTTACGTAATCGCCAATAATTTTCTTTTTTAGTTCCAATCCATGACTGTCAGGAGCCATTTTTGCACTTGAAGTCATAAAAATAATAAAAATAAATAATCACGCTTCTCAAGGCTTACCGTGTTACATTTACCTTGTGATGATACAATAATGCTCTGTGAAACACAAGTGTTGGATGTGGACTGTATTGATGTAAAGAAACACTTGTTGTATTTCAGTTCTTGTATTGATGTTCTTCGATAAAACTCACTTCGATAAACTGTCTTGATAATACTGACTGATTGACTTCCATATACTGACTGAATTACATGTCGATTTACATGTCTCTTATATAGTAAAATGAACCTGTGTGAAAAAAAAATAAATATCGAATCTCCTTTAATATTCTACCCACTATTCAAAACAAACTTAACCAGACTTTCAAATAGCAGTTATATTTAACCCAAAAGTTATTTTGAGGCGACTGAATTTTCAATTTCTACTGGAGGGCCAAAATTATGGAATAAATAAATTTGGCCCTCTAGTAGAAATAAATATAAAATAATGAACTTAAAACAATTGCTACGCTTGATGAGTTTAAGAACAAATTGAAGCAAAAACTATTGATGAACGACGTAGCGCTACGTCGCTCAGCTTTTTCTGAAGTTTTAATGTTTGCTACTCTTAAACTTACCATATAATTAGAAAATTAATTTAAAATTAATTTTGCCATTATCGACTTGACGATCTTAGAAAAGGATTGTGCCACTTGTTATTGCTTAAATTCTTGCTTAAATTCTTACTTAAAGGATTGTGCCACTTGTTATTGCTTAAAAGCTTCAGGATTATGCGTATTTGCTTAAAGCAAATACGCATAATCCTGAAGCTTTCCTTTTACACCAACAGATAGTTTGAAATATGTGAATAATTCTTACTAATCAAAATTTATATAAATATATATATATATATATATATATATATATATATATATATATATATATATATATATATATATATATATATATATATATATATATATATATATATATATTTATATATTTATATAAATTTTGATTTGTAAGAATTATTCACATATTTCAAGCTATATGTTGGTGTAAAAGGAAAGCTTCAGGATTATGCGTATTTGCTTGCTTTTTTTTTTAATTTTTCTTAACCAATACGAAAACAAGAAGTTAAAGTAGGACTTTAGGATCTATGATTTTCATTTTATAAAGTCTTTAGAAAAATGTTTTATATTTTATAGTGTTACGTTTTTTAATTTTTGTTGTTTTATATTTACGGTATAAACTGAGGGGCTTGGTGATGAGACAAATTTTGTCTTTTTCTTGCACCTGATGTTTGTACTAATATTATGTTTTACGACTTGAATAAATTTATATGGCAAAATAATAAAAATATGACAAAAATTAATAAATGGTATCATAAATAAGCTTAAGAAAATATGGTTTGTATGGAAAATGTAGAAAAATGTGATTTATGTGTAGAAAAAAAAAGTGATTTGTGGAAAAGGAAAAATTTTTTGTTAGACAAATTGTGGTTTATTATTAATAAAGTATAAAATTATTATTTGAAACTGAAAATGCGTTTTCATTTTGTTGAAGATGAAATCAGAAATTTAAAAGTATATGTTTTCTAATGTTTTTGGGTTAAAATAATCAATGGCAAAGGTTAAAGAAATGTCAAAAAGGATTACATTTTTATTACAAAGTTTAATTACTATATTATCCTCTATTTTAAAATACAAAGTTAAAATTATTTAAAAAACGAGAGGAATAATAAAAAAAATTAAAAGTTTATGAATGGCGAGAAAGTAGCTTGTTTCCTAAAATCCCAATCGCAAATAACTATTTTGTTGGAGGCTATCACCGCGAATTTACCAAATTCCTTTTTTTTTACAATTTAACATTTAACAAGGAAGTTAATGCCAACTTTACCGAGGCAACCAGAGTAGTAAGAGTAGGTATTGAACCTCGGACGTTTCTGAAGCAACCACACTACTTTACTCTACTAAGCCACTAGTGCTTAAATAAAAACTGATATAATATTCGTGCGAAATAGGAACTGGTACACAATACAAACGAAATAGGAATTAATACACAAGATTTAGAGAAATAAAAATAGAACCCTGAGTAAAGAAGTGTCGAGCACGATATAGAGACACAAACTTATCAGATGCTAATTTTGAAATGGATTTGATATATGGTTTCTAAGAAAGATCGGAAGTAAGAGTTAATCCTAGAAGATAAAGGGTAGATGACGTATTGAGTACATAACCGTTCATAAATATAGAAAGATCTAACCTATTGCAATAACATTTGGCTGGAAAAAATTGGGATTAATCTGAATTAAATTTCACCAGCAACTGTGAGCTCCATGTTGTAGCAGAAGTGAGATCTTTTTCAAGCTCAAATGCCCCTTCAAAGCAATCAGAGAGTCTTGGCTTCTTATCAAAACAATAATAAATGGTAGTATCATCAACGAACAATGCCATCCTAGACGTGAGAATATCCGGAAGATAGAAGATAGTACATTAAAAACAGTATAGGGTCAAGGATAGAATCTTGAGAACCCCTGAAGTTACTTGGCATGAAGAAGAGCGCTGTCCATCGAGGACAACTTTTATACTACGATTGGAAAGAAAAGATTTAATAATATTAAAGATATTATCTGATGCACCGTAAGAAGAAGGCTTATAGAGAAGACCAGCATGCCAAGCTTTATCAAAAGCTTTAATGTCAAGAGAGATAGTCTTAACATCACCGTCTCTAATGCACGATAAAACCTATTGGCTATTATTGTTAGCAAATCAGCTGTAGAACCAGAAGATCAAAATCCATTTTGATGATCAGAAAGTAAATTATTAGATTCGAGAAGAGAGATTGAGTATAAATTAATTAAAGATTCAATCTCAAAAGAACTTTTGAAATTAGATAACAGATGTTGCTTTCCAGCAGGCTGGAAACAAGACTTTGATAAGTAGATCAAGTAGATTGCAACTAGCGGAATCAAGAGATGATATTGATGAAAAGTTTTTAGCTAATAATTCAGCTTTGTGTTTAGGTGAGATGACAAAATCTGAACCATACAAGAGAGGTAAAACAACAGATTTTCCCTTATGATTGATACTATTAAAGATTCTCCAGAAGTCACGAGAGCCTAACTTTCGCAATGAAATACAAGATTTTATGACCTGAGAATAGCGGGCTTTGGTGCTTAACAGAACCTTTTACTATTTACTATTGCTAGAAACTTTTTATTTTTTAGATGCCTATTTACTATTGCTAGAAACCTTTTTGGTTTCTAGCAGTAGTAAATAGGCGTCTGTTTTCTGAAGAATTGTTTTGCTGATAGATACGAAAGTAATGGTTTCGATTGGAAATTACAGCAGTAAAATGTGAGGAAAACCATGAAGAAAAGTGAAGTTTGACTTGTAGTGGGAATTGTTGAGTGGGAATACAAGGTTCCATGCTAGTCTGAACCCAAGAGGTTATGTAAGAAATACATTTTTCAGCAGTAAGACGAAAGGTTCCTACCCAAGAGCCGTCACTGATAAAATCACAGAAAGAGTCCCAGTCAGCTTTAAGGTAGTTGTAAAAGGTTATACCTTTTACAACTACCTTAGCAATATAAAACAAAGAGAAAGGTAATAGAGTGAAGTGGTGCTAAACGAAAGAATATAAAAAAGTTTTCGGTGGATTCAAACCTAGTTTCCCGACAAAAGGTGAATCCTCACAAATGTAAATGCCCAGGTCAAGCATGTGACTATAAATGTTTTTACGAATTAAAGGAAGATAACCATTAACACAAAGATCACAAGATGAAACAGCTGAACTCAAATTAATCTCACAAACAGAAAGTAGGTCTGGTGAACTTTGCAAGAGATAAGACTCAACAAAAGAAAAGTTGCTTCGAAGACCACAAATGTTAGTGAATGATAGGTTTAGAGAACTTGGCGATGACGATGGTTTTTTGTGTTTTATAGTTTTTGGTACTTTAGTTATTTTTTAATTTGTTAAAGAAGTTTTTTCTTTTTTTTTCCCAACATCTTCGCCTCCAACAAGGCTGCAAGCAACCACTATTAGAGTTGGAAGTTACTGGAAGAGAAAAAATAAAGTTTATAGATCAAGATAATAATTGACAGACGTCTTAAAAAATTGGTAATTATATGAATCAGGAAAGCAAGAAGAAGGAAGCAAATTTCAAAGAACTGATATTCGAGGAACAACTAGACGAATAAGAGTTTTTGGAGCACTTAGGAACAGTCACAGTAAAAGGATGATACTTAATTGAATGGCGAGTAACACAAGAATATATTTAAGTAGATTGTACAAGAGAAGCTAGCTCTTTTAGCAGTGCTTATTATAGTATTTGTAGAAAAGAGAAAGAAAAGCAACATTACGGCAATGTGATAATGGTTAAAGGTTGGCTGCAAGAGCAGATTCATTTGTGTTTACAATGCGTTTTTGCACTTTGTCTAAAAGAGAAAGGGCATCATTGGAAGTTTCGCCCCAGATATGACAACAGTATTCTATATAAGTACGGATTTGAGATTTTTAGAGATAAAGAATAAAATCCGGAGTAAGAAAGTGTTGAGCTTGATAAAGAGATACAACCTTAGCTGATGCTAATTTTGCAATGGATTTGATATATGGTTTCCAAGTAAGATCGGAAGTAAGAGTTAATCCTAGAAGATGATGGGTAGATGACTTATTGAGTACATTACCGTTCTTAAATACAGGAAAATCTAATTTATTGCGATAACGTTTGCCTGAAAAAATTGGGTTTTATCTGAAGTGACTCAAAGCATAGATAGCACTCAGTGCACTATTAAATAGTCCAAGCTATTGCCTTATTTCTATTAATAAATCTTAAGACATAAGAAAAGGCTCTAAATGTAGCCAAATATCTTATAGCTCGTCTTACAGGTCGCACCAGTATCACCTTCAAATAAAAATTAATTGATCATATTTTAAGAAATTTTTAGCCTATTCGTTCGTCCGAGTCAGACGAACATCACCAGCCAATTTCTTTTTTAAATAAGCGTGTATGCACGCAAATATGGCATTTCGCACGCAAAGGGATTCAGAATCCGCAAAAAATATCTAAGTAAAAACACATTAGTGAAAAAGCGGTTACTTATTTACAACCAGTTACGAACAATCATTTACTTTTTAATGTTCAGATCTTTAACATTTTTGTTTAATTTATAATCGCGTTTAAATTATTCATTATAACTTGCATTTACGAATTTTAATTTTTTAAAGATAATTTCTTTCTTCAAACCCCATAAATTCTACTTGATTTTTGGAAGGAGAACGACACAGTCTGTGCCAGGGAAAAATGGCAAGTCTAAGTGATATTTATTTTCTAAAGCCTTGGGAACAAACCTACCTCCAAGGTAGTGATGCTCTCCTTTAAACCTTGCAGCGCAAAGCTTTGGCGCAGTGAGAGAAATAAGAACCTCTGGTTTGATGCCGTCAGGATTTCCGTTTTCAACATTCCAACCTGTATTATTGTAATATAGAATATAGCAACAAATATTGTAAAATAGCATATAGAAAAAAAGACAGCAATATAGCATATACCAACAAATATAGTAATAAAAAAAAAGAAAAAAACTTATAGAGTATCTGTAGTCATGTTTTTAAAAATTTAAAATAAAAAAAAATTAAAACATATTTTGAAATTAAAAAGATATTTATTAAAAATATCTGATAAAACCTGATATAACATTTATATGTTATAAAAGAATATCATATAAAGCAAAATATTTAACCTGACGGAATATCAACAGATGCCAAGGGTATTGATACTGTTTTTAACATTTCAATCATGGAATCAAAAGGTGGACGCACGTCTCCGCGAAAACTGAACCCAAATATTGCGTCAATAATAAAATTATAGTTTTCGTTTATGTAACCCGCATCAGGCAGTTCTTCTATAAAAGTAATAAATTGTCTTTTGCATTGAATAACAAGACTATTAAAAAGTTCCTTTTTCGGTCTTTTTGGGTAAAAAATCTCAGGAGAATAACCCTAAAAAAAATTGAAAATAAAATGTAATTATTATGTATGCGGACACACACACACAAAGATTATTTAATTAACGCACCTTGTCTCAGAAGTTAAATATTTTTGAGCTCCATAAAAATATAGAGTACAAAAAATTGCGTACATACTGAAGCCTTTCCTATTCCCCCCCCCCCCCCATTAAAAAAAAAAATTGCTAATTGCTATATTGTAACCAAATATTTTGTGAAAATAATCAAAAAACTTTATTTATAAGTAATTAAGGGCATAGAATATAAGAAATGTATAATATTTCCAGTAAAAAAATTGATAGCAAAATCAGTTCAAATGGAAGTTCGTTTCGTAAGACAGCACAGTTTTATGAAGCCGGTAAGCCTGCTGATAGACAAATTCTGAAAAGATATGAACTTACTGGATCCACAAAGATTCGAAAGCATTCAGGAAGACTAGGCAAAATAACATATCTTCAGGATAAAAAGCTCACAATACTAAGCAACAAAAAACTTCATTTGACAGCTATTGATTTAAATAAACAAATGAAACGATTTTTATAGAACGAATTGTAGTATTTCTGCTACAAAATGTTGCTAATGTCATGCAAATGTGTTTGGAAGACGTCATGCCTAAAAGTTATTTCCTTGAAAAACTGGAACGCCCGAGAAGAATTAGCATCACAGCATCTAAAGTGGAGTCAACATTGAACAAAGATTCTTTTTAGTGATGAAAAGAAGTTTAAAAAGTTCAGATCAAATAGAATCATGTTTGTTTGACGTCTAGTAGGAATTATAAAACCTATTCAAGTGCGCAATCTTTTCCAAAAAAAATATTAAGTAAAAATGTTAAAATCTAAAGATCTTATTAATACAAACAAGTTTGAAAGTATTTTTAAGAAATATAAATATATGATAATTACATTAATTAAGCTTTGTAAAAAAATCAATTTAAAATTTTTTCCTCAGAAAATGTAAAAAATCTTTGCAAACTTTGGCATCTAATTTGGTAATCTAATAAATGTCAAAAATTTTAACAAATCATCCCCTCCCCAAACTGTTTAGCCAGAAAATGAAACTTATATTACTGACCCTATTCTTATCTCTTAATCATTCAACACTTTTTTTTACAAATGTTGCTCATAAACTCAAATCCAATATTCATTTGTCTTACATTAAATATCTAAAAGTAACTTAAATATTCAAATTTAAATAATTTACTCAAAATTTTCTCCAAAAACTATTATTGAAATCTCATCTCTTATATCTAAATTGAATCCAAGAATATCATTAGATTCAAACAGCATTCCCACAATCATTCTTATAGATTATAACTATGAATTTTCAAGAATTCTTTTTAAACTATTTTAATACCTCATTCAAAAATTGTCATTTTGAAATCATCTTGCGCTATTCAGTTTTTAAAAATGACTCTAAACTTTTATGCAATAACTATAGACATATTTCTCTTTTATTTAACGTAAGCTTCTTGTAAATTACTTTTAGTAAGCTTCTTAAAAAACTAGTGTACTTTTTTCTAAACTCATTTAGTTGTTTAATTGATTTTCAAATTTTTTTTCAAAAGGGTTTTTGATCAAAACATCCTATTTGTCATGTATTAATAAGTATAACAGAAAAAATCAGAAAAGCTCTTGATACTGGTCATTTTGTTTGTGATGTTTAATCGATTTACATAAAGCTCTCGATACCGTTGATCATAGTATTTTGATCTCTAAATTAGGACGTAATGGAATTCGCGGTATTGCAAATGACTGGTTTTGATCTTATCTTCTAGATTGAAAACAATTTATAAGTATTAATGGTTTTAATTCTAGTAATAAATCAGTTGTGTGGTGTTCCTCAAGGTTCTGTTCTTAATAATCTTTTGTATATAATCTAAGTTAACAATCTAACCAACTCTGTTCACTTCTCATCAGTTCATCTGTTTGTTGATGATACAAATCTCTTGCATATCACCAAATCGCATCATTCTTTATGTAAAAATGTTTGGACCTAAAAGGTATAGTTAAATAGTAACCTAAAATGTCTTAATAAAGAAAAAACTGAACTAATTTTTTTTTCATTTCCGAGAAAGAACTATTTATATAAAAATGTTGGAATTAAAATCAAAATTAAAAATAAACGATTAAATTTCTCAGGAGTTATTAAATACCTTGGTATGGTAATTGACTGCAATCTTTTATGGAACTTTCACATTGATAAGCAACACAAGAAAGGGATAAACACATTTGTTGACCAGCTTCGCACCCCTTCTACATCTATTAGGCTGGCGTAAATGTATTTATAATAAATGTTTCCAGTTCAGGATGTTAAATGCTAGAACTTCTCAACTAATGAATGTGTTTTGCTTGTGTCTCTATTTTTATGACTAGTCAACTCATGCTA
Organism: Hydra vulgaris; assembly: GCF_038396675.1. Lineage (NCBI taxonomy): Eukaryota > Metazoa > Cnidaria > Hydrozoa > Anthoathecata > Hydridae > Hydra > Hydra vulgaris. The sequence goes on from NC_088928.1 coordinate 62,305,498, forward strand.
TTATTTCCTAATGAAGGTACAGTTTTAAAACTCACTTTTGAGGTTCTGAGGCCAGCTGGTAGTCAGACCTCCTAAACTCTGTGGTAGCTCTCTCAGAGAGGCTGATTCCATTAAAAGCTGTAAAGTATCAAAGTACAATGTTTTACCATGTTGCTCATAGTCTCATTGTTTGTACCTTTTGTGTGCATCGTTGAGACCATGTTACAGCTTAGGGTTTGTTACTAGTAAATAAGGCAATTGCTTGGACTATTAAATAGTGTACTAAGTACTATTATCTGGTTTATATGTCAAGTTCTTTAACAATTTCAAAAATAAGTAAAAAAGTACTACAAACTATAAAACAAAAAAAAAGCATCTTTTTTTTTGTTATTCACCTCCTCAAGGCCAAGAAAGCCACTACAGATGAGGAGGATACTTAATAGTGGTTATATCCCTCTCTCAACTCTATAACTCCGAAACACAAACCTCAATGGACGAGGCCGCTGCGCGGAGAAACATGTTGAGCGCGGTACTACCAGGGACGTGGTGGGGATCGAACTCGGAACCTCTCGCTTATGAGCGCTTTACCACTACACCACTACCGCAAAATCTCCATCACCAAGTTCTCTAAATCTATCACTGGCTAATATTTGTGGTCTTCAAATTAACTTTTCTTCTGTTGAGTCTTATCTCTCGCAAAGTTCATCAGGCCTGGTTACTTTTTGTGAGACTAATTTGAGTTTAACTGTCACATCTTGCAATTTTAGTGTTTATTGGTTATCTTCCTTTAATTTGTAAAGATTCCAATAGTCACATGCTTGGCTTAGGTATTTACATTCATAAGAATTCACCTATTAGTTACGAAATTAGTTTTGAATCCACAGACTATTCTTTTATGTGCTTTCGTTTAGCACCACTTCACTCTATCACCTTTCTTTTTGTTCCATATTACCATCTTTTTGATGTTATTTCTGATCAAATTGACCATGTCCTTTCTCCTTATCTTTTGGCTAAGCTATTGTTGGTGACTTTAACGCTCATCACACTGAATGGCTTGGCTTTAGTTTCAGTGACTCTGCAGGTGTTAAAGACCACAACTTTTGCCTTTCTCAATCTTTAACACAACTAGTCAACTTTACAACTCACTTCCAGACAATCCATATCATTTACCTTCTCTACTTGACTTCTACATGTTTTGTTTCTGATCCAAGCCAGTGCTCAAGTTCTCCACATTTATCCTTATGTGCTTCTGATCACCGTTTGATCTCTCTAAATCATCTCATTTTTCTTCATCATTAGAATCTCCCTATTATAGTACCTCTTATAACTACCTTAAAGCTGACTGAGACACTTTCCATGACAATGGCCCATGAGTAGAAATCTTTTGTCTTCCTGCTTGACAGTTCCAAGTCAAACCTCACTTTCCTCAATGGTTTTCTTTTAATTGCGCTTCTGCAATTTTCAATCATTAGCAATTGTAAGTAATCGTGATCGTTACTTCAACATCTATCACTAAAACAATTCCATAGAAAACAGACATCTATTTACTATTGCTCAAAATCATTGTAAAAAGGTTTTGTCTAAGGTTAAAGCCTGCTATGCTCAGTTTACAAAATCTCGTATTTCGTCTCAAAAATTAGGCTACAGAGACTTCAAGAGAATCTTTAACAGTGTCTATAATAAGGAAAAATCTGATATTCCTCCTCTCTTGCATGGTTCATACTTAGTTATCTTACCTAGAGACAAAGCTGAATTGTTTGCTAAGAACTTTTCAATAATCACATCCTATCGGATATAGACAACAAATAGGTTGATTCATAGTTTGATATTCAAATCACTCTAAATCTAAATTGATATACTGCTTAGATTCTTCTACAGCTGTAGATGTGTTCTCCGGAGCTGTCATTTTTACTTTCAAAACTATTTAACAAGTGCTTATTAGAGTCTTGTTTTACAGCCTGCTGGAAGACAACATCTGTTATCCTTATTTTAAAAAATTTTAGATAGTGATCTGACTCGTCTAATTCGTCATTCTATTAGTCTTACTATACAAGCAAGGTTTTTGAGTCTCAATTTAACAAACACTTAATCTTGAATATAACAACATAATTTCTGATAATCAATATGGATTTCAATCTTCTCATTCTACTGCTGATTCTTTAATGGTAATAACCGATTTGTTTTATTGCGCATTAGTTAGATATGGAGAGGTTAGGGCTATCACTCTCGACATTTCTAAAACCTTTGATAAAGTTTTATGATGCTGTTTTTCTCTAAAAGCAGGCTTGGTCGGAAAGCGAGAGAGATCGCTCTCGATTACTGACCACGGAAATAATATTTAGTTGCAAAAAACTGGTCAGGTTTTGTAGCCGTTTTGAAAACATTTTAGTTTATGTATGTCTGTAAAACAAAAAAAATTTGTTTTACGGACATACATGGAAACATACATAAACTTGAATGTTCTCAAAACATCTTGGTGAAGAAGAATAAAAAGAATATTCACCAACGGAGGAACAAGCACCGCGCCTGAGGTCACAACAGAACACAAAGATATATGTATACACAGGGCTTGTGATGAAGCGAGCGCGATCGCGCTCCGCTCGTAAAACGGGCCCGTAAACGGTATTTTCAAACGTTCTAGGCGCAATAAACAACGCTCGTTCAGCTTATAACGAGCGTATAAAATAACGCTCATCGAATAGTTCAAGATTATTTTTTTAATTTCATAAAATATTTAAAAAATATTTTTTATTAAAGATATTCTGTTATCAAACAACTGATATAAAATATAAAAAGCACTACGTCGTTCTCTTTTGCACTAAAGTAATGAATGAGTAGTTTAAAGTCGTTAATCGTCACTAATTTCAATAATGGAATGTGCACGTGGAAACACAATGTGAATACAAAAATGCGCAAATAAGATAGGAATAGAAAATTAGAAAACCATTATAAGAAAATTAAAACCGTGGAGTATTTTTAATCTTGTGAAAATATCAAGTAAAATTTATTTGATTTATTGTTTGTAATATTCCACACATCGTTTATAATAAAAATAAATATTAATAATAGAGTAATTTTTAAAATTAGTTTTTGTTCATAGTATAGATTTTTTATTAACTATTATTTATTTTAACTCAAATTTAAAACAAATTCTGTTGTTTGGAATGTTCGCAATTAAGGACATTCGAAAAGAAAACTAAGTAATGACGTCAATATTTATTAAATGAAAAGTTATTATTCTTATTTATTATTTCAAATTATTCTTGTGTTATATTTTTAAGATAACGTAACGTAATTTAAGAAAGAAATTTTAGAAAAAAATTAATTAATTAATTTGAATAAAAAATATCAAGAAATATAAAAACCATTAACCGTTAATTAAGTTTACAGAGTAACATTTTAAAATACATATATCAAAACAACGAAGCAAAACTAAGTCACTAAATTATACTTCAATACTAAATCAATAAGGAGTTGCGTTTTTGTTTGATATTATTTTTTTATAACATAAATAGTTAAAAATAAAATCGCGATCTGACAATATACAAGAAGTTTGAAAGTATAAAAATCTCTTTCGTTGAATTAGTTTCATAAGTGTGATACTAATTCAAACATTTTTTGACGAAAGAATTATTTAATAAATAAAAAAAGATATAAAAAATAAAAAGCTTTTTATGAGCATCGCCTTCAGCAATTTTCATGATCGCGCTCGCCGACGTTATCTCAAGCGCACATAATCACGCCCGTTAAAAACATATTCTAATTTTACGAGCGCGATATAACACGCTTGACGATTTTTTTCATCACAAGCCCTGTATACATATACATATATATACATATATATATATATATATATATATATATATATATATATATATATATATATATATATATATATACATATATATATATATATATACATATACATATATATATATACATATATACATATATACATATATATATATATATATATATACATATATATATATATATATATATATATATATATATATATATATATATATATATGTATATGTATATATATATATATATATATATATATATATATATATATATATATATATATATATATATATATATATATATATATATATATATGTATATGTATTTATATATATGTATATATGTATATGTATTTATATATATGTATATATATATATATATATATATATATATTATGTATATATATAAATATGTATATATATATTATATATTATGTTCATTTCCTGTAACTTCAGGGGCTTTATCCTTGACCTTATACTTTTTTAAATTACGTTAATGATCTTCCAGAAATTCTCAGTCTAAAGTGGCATTGTTTGCTGATGATACTACCATTTATTCTTGTCTTGATACGAAGCCAACACTTTCTGATTGCTTGGAGGGGGCATTTGAGCTTTAAAAAAATCTCACCGAGAGTCCCATGCTGTAGCATCTCATGCTACAGCATAGGGCTTTTAGTGGCTGGTTAACTCAGATTAAACTCATTTTTTTTTCCAGCTAATTGTTATTGCAATAATAAAGATCTTATATTTATAAACGGTAATTTACTCAATGAGTTATCTAACCTTTGTCTTCTAGGATTAACTCTAACTTCTGATTTTTCTTGGAAACTATATATCAAATCTATTGCAAAACTAGCATCTGCTAAGGTTGCATCTCTTTATCATGCTCTCCACTTTTATACTCTGGATTCTGTTCTTTATCTTTATAAATTTCAAATCCAATCTTGTAAGGAATACTGTTGCCATATCTGGGGCAGATCTTCTAATGATGACCTTTCTCTTTTAGACAAGGTGTAACACATTGTAAACATAGTTTGACCTGGTCTTGCAGCCAACCTCCAACTATTGTCACATTGTCATAATAATGCTTCTCTTTCTCATTTCTGTAAAGAACTAGCATCTCTTGCGCCATCTACTAAAAATTATTCTTGTATTACTTGTCATTCAATTAAGTCTCATCCTTTTACTGTGTTATTATTATTATTTTTTTAACATCTTCGTTTCCAACAAGGCTGCAAACAACCACTATTAGAGTTGGAAGTTACTGGAAGAGAAAAGATGAAGTTTATAGAGCAAGATAACAATTGACAGACAACCTAAAAGATTGCAAATTATATAAACCAGGAAAGCAAGATGAAGGAAGCAAACTCCAAAGAACTTATGTTCGAGGAAAAAACAAGACAAATAAGAATTTTTGAAGCAATTAGGAACAGTCACAGTGAAAAGATGAGACTTGATTGAATGACAAGTAACATGAGAATAAATTTGAGTAGATGGAAGAAGAGATGCTAGCTCTTTAGAGCAGCATTAATTATAGTATTTATAGAAAAGAGAAAGAGAAGCAACATTATGACGATGTGAAAATGGTTGAAAGTTGGCTGCAAGAGCAGATACATTAGTTAAAAAACTAGTGTCCAATATATATACAACTCTTGTTACCATAAAACATAGAAACAAGGTTGGCAAAATTTTGCTGACCTAAAACACTTGGAGGTCGGCAGTTAGGTCAGCATTGCCAAATGCTGATCCTAATTTCAAGGGCTGTATATATACATGCATATATCTATTCTTCATTTTTATTCAATTTTGATTTATTAACTCAGCAAACAAGATATGAAGAAACAAGTGTTAATTAATATATAAAAACTGTTTTATATATATAAATTTTGTAACTAACAAAATCAAAGAAATTTATTGATTGGTAACCAACATAATCATTCATAAAAGGTTCAATAAAAAAACTTACAAATAATTTAAGATGACGTGCAGCAACTAGGCCATCTCCTCCATTATTACCAGGTCCACAGCATATTAAAACCTTTTTATTAGGATTTGATAAAGAGTCCAATGGAAATGATTTAGCAACAGCACTTGCAACACTCAAGCCTAAAGATAATTGCAAGCCTTAAACAAATAAATATATTTTTGCTTCATTCCAAAAATATATATAAAATACTAAAGAACTATCTGTATCAATACATACATCAACTGAAGGTTTAGGCAGGTACAATCTACATATGGAATATAATTTCCAAAATTTCTTTGTGGAACTAAATGTGAGTAATTTAAAAGAAATTTTTATTTCAAATATTTTTGGTATTATATTGTCATTATTACATATAGTCATTCTCGATTCAAATTTCATTAATAAATACCTGATTATAAATATCTGATTATAAATATCTGATTATAAATATCTGATTATAAATATCTGATTATAAATATCTGATTATAAATATCTGATTATAAGCAATTTAAGTATTATATATAACAGTAAAAATAGATGGTAAGATTCGTTTAATTAAAGTTATAAAAATTGTCTCAATTTTAAAAATACTCACACATTTTTTACTACAAAGAAACTTTAGAAATATATTTAAAAGGAAACATAAAGTATATGCATAAGTTATAAACATAAGTACAAACAGTTTTAAAAAAAATGATTTTAAAAACCTTGAAAAACTACACTTGAAGTTGGGTAAAGCTAAATTAGATATTAAATTTTTAAACTTTTTATTAATTTAATTAAATTAGATACTAAATTTTTACTAAATTAGATATTAAATTTTTAAATTTTAAAAAGAATTTTGAAACCTGGTGAAATAGTAATTGGTGAATCTTGAAACTTGGTGAAATTGATGTAGAATCTTGAAACCTGGTAAAATTGTAATTGGTGAATCTCGGTATCTGGTGAAATTGTTTCTTATTCAATAGGAAAAAGATTAAGTTCAACATGACATGAAAAATCTTTTTGTAAGAAAATATTCTAATTAAAACCAATATCAAAGTTAATTTAGTTTTAATAGACAGGTTTATTTTGATCAAAGTTTTAAAATTGAATACCAAAAAAGAAATTTTTTTTATTTACTTTTTATTTATTAATAAATCTTTATTTAAATTGAATAGCATTACAAGTAATGAATTGTACTATTTTATCTACCATTAAATACTAAAAAAATAGGTTGCCAAAAATGCAGGCAAACATATTATTTATGTATTGAAAAATCAGGTTGCTGACACTATCACAAAGAATACGAAGTATTTTTGAATAAAAGATTGTTGATGGGTGGTGGTCTTTGCATTGTTCCTAGGAATCTGGAAATAGGAATCTGTTTGGGTTTCTGCTGTTGGTGTGAGCTAATTTAGTGGTTATAGGATGGCATGAGTCAGCAAGAATCTTTTTAAGGATATTAATACAGACCTTGTCTAGTAACTCTTCAATTACAAAACTAATATTGAAACTGCTCAAATTGGTTACATCAATACCAATAATATTTAGAGCATTTTTATGGAAATACTACATCTCTTTTTTTTGCAGCAGGACTGCACAAAGTAAGAGCAGGAGCACTATATATCAAGTGACTATGAGCATAAGATCTACAGACTTGTAGAAGGTTGAGCTGAGTGTGTCCAATTTACTTAGGACATTTGAGAAGATATGGGACTAATTTTATATTATTGTGCACTTTTGTTCATTGTTCATCCCAATCAACATTCTCATTGAGCATGATTCCAAGGTATTTGTGGCTGTTGACTTTTTCAAGTTTAGTATTGTTGAGTACAAGAGAAGGTACAACTTTCGTAGCACCTAGGATTAATTCTAATAACTTTACATTTAGAGCTATTAAGTTTCATTCCATTGACAGCACACCGTAGTGCAACACAATCTACAATGGATTGAGGTAAGTTGGCAAGAACTTTATTGTAAATTATACAAGTTAGGATGTCATCAACATATTTTTGGAGAATGGCTTCAGGTGGGAGATAGGTGTTAATGTCAGAAATAAAGAGAATAAAATTTGAACAAGAACACTACCTTAAAATACTCCAGCTTTAATACATTTCCAGTCAGTGGTCAGATCATCTATTTTAATTGTTTAATGCTAGTTAGATAAGTAAGCTGCAATCCAGGAAGTGAGCCAGCTAGGTAGAATATTTATTAACAGTAATTTATCATGACTGTGTCATAAATAATTACTTATGATCTCCCTCAGGGAGTTGTGTTGTTTTATCACTTGTGTATATAATTACTACTTTATATGTATATGTCCCTTAGGAAACTGTGATTAATTAGTATTAAATTTTTTCATTGTATAATTTACATATGATAGATAAAACTTTAGATATTAAGAGGTGTTATTATCTCAATTTATCTATCATGTCTCTACGAAAAAAGAAAAAAAAAATTTAAGCGTTTTAAAAGTTAAAACTTTAAAGTTATCCGTATGGAGAAGTACCTTGTCCTGAAAGATTTGACGCAAATCCAAACTCTTTAATAGATTCACTGGTTTAAAACTCTCCAAAACTTCTTTTTATCTGCAGAATCTACATCTGATGAAAAGCTAAGAATATTGATAAACTTTGTATTGCTAACTGAGCACTTTGATTGCATTATCAAAAGTTATTGTAACTGTATGAGTACATCTCCAATTCAAAAACTTTTGATAATGCAATCAAAGTGCTCACGTCGTTGTACGTTAAACCAAAAAACGAAATATTTACACGACACCGATTCGCAACGCAAAAACAACAACCTGGTAAAACACTAGATGAATTTGTCCAAGCTCTTCGAACCCTTTCAAAAGATTGCAACTTTAAAGGAGTAACAGCTAATATTTACTGCGACGAGTCTATCAGAGACACATTCATCACCAGCCTAACCTTAAGTATAATACGCAAAAGGTTACTTGAAAAAAAGACACTCGCATTAACATCAACATTTGACCAAGCATGCTCATTAGAATTTGCGCAAAAACACTCTGAGCAGTACCAGTCCAACGTACCTCAAATCAATATAATGCATAATGCAAGAAAATATGTTGATAATCAGCAAACTTCACCACTAATCATTAAAATGTGTCACTTCTGTGGAAACAATTGCCATCCACACATTATTTGTCCTGCTAGGGATATTGTTTGTCACAAATGCCAGAAACAAGGACATTTTGCAAAAGTATGTAAATTGAATAAATCATTAGCTGTTGCTGAACCCAATGATATGTCTGCAATGATAAGTGTTGGAGCCCCTAATTGTCTCTCACACGCTATTCGAAAGGTTGAAATAAATGGACAGAGTTTTGCTACACTAATAGATACTGGAAGTTCAGACAACTTTATCAACAAATACATTGTTAATAAGTACCAAATTCCATACATAAAAAGTAGTAGTAGTGTATCAATGGCATCATTGTCACTGAAAACAAAAATCATAGGCTATGGCAAGGTAAATATGACTTTTCCAAATCAAAAGTATACTGACATCACCTTATCAATATTACCTGACTTACGTGCTGATGTTATTCTTGGTCAAGCTTTTATGAAACATAAAACTCCCCGAGGGAGATTATAAGTAATTATTTATGACAAAATTATAGAACCAAGCAAATCACTAAGGACGGCACAAATCATAATCACTACAAATGAAAAACACAAAAAACGAATGTGTGTCGATTATTCCTAAACTTTAAATAAATTCACTCACCTCGATGCTTATCCTTT
>NC_088928.1:62320000-62412500 GCF_038396675.1 Hydra vulgaris
TGGGAGTCGAACTCTGAACCTCTCGCTTACAAAGCGAGCGCTCTTACCACTACACCACTACCACATATATATATATATATATATATATATATATATATATATATATATATATATATATATATATATATATATATATATATATATATATATATATATATATATATATATATATATATATATATATATATAGATATATAGATATATAGATATATAGATATATAGATATATAGATATATAGATATATATATATATATATATATATATATATATATATATATATATATATATATATATATATATATATATATATATATATATATATATATATGTGCACCAGTTTGGAGCACTTTCCTACAAAAGAACATTAAAAAGTTAGAATCAGTTCAACGTAGGGCAATCAAAATTGTTCCGCAATTGCACAACAAATTTGATTGCCCTACTATTGAACTACAAACTATGTCTGGCAAATCTTGGTCTCAGCTTATTAGCTAAACATAAATTAAGAGGTAATCTAATTCAATTTTTAAAAATTTATAAAAACTTCAACTAATTCAACCGGCATCAAGAATGAAGATGAGCGATTTCTTTCGCATGTGATGGTCCTGCAGGTAGTCCTCATAGCACAAAGCTTTAAAATGAATCAAAAACAATCGAAGACACAACTTCTTCAAAAATCGAGTAGTTCCAACATGGAATGCTTAGTCTGCTTCAATAGTTGCTGCTAATTTGGTCAAGGAGTTTAAAAACAATTATGACAAATGGAACCATTCTGTTCCGAGTCGATCTACTATAACCAGGTGTCGTTAGACACTTGGCTCATAGAAGTCACACTTCTATTGTAGAATATTACTATAATAGTTGGAAAGCAGCATCTGTTATCCCTATTTTCAAAATTTCTGGATAGCGATCTGATTCATCTAACTACCGTCCCATCAGTATTCTTCCTATCATAAGCAAGGCTTTTGAATCTTTAATTAACAAACACTTAATTTCTCATCTTGAATCTAATAACTTACTTTCTGACCATCAAAATGGATTTCGATCTTCTCGTTCTACAGCTGATTTGCTAACAGCTAACTGATAGGTTTTATCGTGCATTAGATATAGGTGGAGAGGTTAAGGCCATCGCTCTTGACATTTCAAAAGCTTTTGATAAAGTTTGGCATATTGGTCTTCTCCATAAGCTTTCTTCTTATGGTGTATCTGGCAACATCTTTAAGATTATTGAATCCTTCCTTTCCAATCGTAGTATAAAAATTGTCCATGATGAACAGCACTTTTCTTCTTATTCTGCAACTTCAGGGGTTCCTCAAGGTTCTATCCTTGGCCCTATACTCTTTTTAATTTACATTAACGATCTTCCAGATATTCTCACATCTAAGGTGGCATTGTTTGCTGATGATACTACCATTAATTCTTGTCGTGATAAGAAGCCAACACTCTCTGATTGCTTGTGGGGGCATTTGAGCTAGAAAAGGATCTCACTACTGCTACAGCATGGGGCTCACACTGGCTGGTGAACTTCAATACAGATAAAACTCAATTTTTTTCAGCCAATCTTTATCGCAATAGTTTAGATCTTCCAATATTTATGAACGGTGATGTACTCGATGAGTCATCTACTCTTCATCTTCTAGAATTAACTCTTACTTCCAACCTTTCTTGGAAACCATATATCAAATCAGTTGCAAAATTAGCATCTGCTAAGGTTGCATCCTTTATCGAGCTTTATCGAGCTTTGTTACTTGGGATTCTATTCTCTATCTCTATAAATCTCAAATCCGGCCTTGTATGGAATACTGTTACCATATCTGGGGTGGATCTTATAATGATGCCCTTTCTCTTTTAGACAAGGTGCAAAAACGCATTAAAAAGCATAGTTGGACCTGCTCTTGCAGCCAACCTCCAACCATTATCACATCGTCGTAATGTTGCTTCTCCTTCTTTTTTCTACAAATACTATAATGGACACTACTTTAAAGAGCTAGGGCCTTTTGTGCCATCAACTAAAATTCATTCTCATGTTACTCGTCATTCAATTAAGTCTCATCCTTTTTCTGAGACTGTTCACAAGTGCTCCAAAAACACTTATTCGTCTAGTTTTTTTCCTCGAACATCAGCTCTTTGGAATTCACTTCCTTCATCATGCTTTCCTGATTCATATAATTTGCAATCCTTTAAGTTGTTTGTCAATCGTTATCTTGCTCTACAATCTTCATCTTTTTTCTTTCAGTAACTTCCAACTTTAACTAGTGGAAGTTACTGAAAGAGAAAAGATGAAGAAAGCGAAAGCTTGGAAGTAAAGATGTTAAAAAAAAAAAAAAAAAATTATAATAATAAAATATGTATATATATTATATATATTTTATTCACCTCCTAAAGGCAGAGAAAACCACTACAGTTAAGGAGACTACTTTATTGTTTTTTCAACCCTCTCTTAACTCTTTAACTTTGAAACATAAACCGTAATGAACAAGGTCCCTGCACCGAGAAAAAAGGTAGGCGCAGTATTACCAAGGACATGGTGTGGATCAAAATCAAAACTTCTTGCATATGAAGCTAGCACTTTACAAATACACCACTATTGCATTTAACAAATACTTATCTGCCACCTACATAATGACGCAAACAACCTGGTGTTAACTCTAACCTTTATGTGAAAACATTTAATCCTTTATCAATAGATTTCTTCAAAATTATTATACTAATATTAGGTTTTTATAAACTCAAACCAAAAAAAAGGAAAATTCATGTTTTATTTATGAATTTTTAAATAATAACTGTTTTAAAGTTACTTTTTTTTTTAAACTAAAAAATATAACAATATGAATAATAAAAAAAGCTGTTTGATTGGTATTAAAAAAATACTTTTTTACAAGCATACATAAAAACCATGGATATCAAGAAAGTTGCAAGTTTCAAAGATTTAAAGACTTTAGTCTTTTTAATAATTAAAAATATCTTATTTTATATCATCATTTTAATAACATTAAATTTGTGAAAACATTGGTGTATTACAGTAACATTAAAATAGTGTATAATAGTAACAGTAAAATGGTGTATTACAGTATAAGATACTTCTTATGACATTTTAGTTTCAGAGCTTTACATCAAATCTTATGTTTTTAAGATTTTTTTAGTTTATTATATTTTTGTATTTATTATAAGTTTTAGGCTATGAACTATTCAAGCAGAAAAAAAAAATCTAGTCAAAATCAAAACAAAATTGGTTGAACTGATTAAAACATTTTAACCAGAAAAACTGATTGAATTTTTTTAATTTTTAGCTTCCAACTGTATGCTTTTTCCAAAATATTGGAGGGATATGGTAGGAGCAAGAAAAACACTTTAATTTTTTAAGTTGTATAAGAAAGCATACTTAACATTTGAAAAACAAAAGCAGTAACAAACAGGCACAAAAGCAATTAAAAATATTCAAAAAAATAACCAATCTTTATATGGAAAAAAACGTAATGGAGACTTACAACATTAAAATAAGAAAAAAAAAACAAATAAAACTATATTGCTAATAAAACAAACAACAAACAAAACGTTAGCAGCTACTTTAGGATTTATTTTTAAAAGATCTTAAAAAACCCAAAATTTGACAACTTAAACAATAAAACTAGAGAAATTAAAGCTTTCAGTAAACAAGTTAAACTAAAACTATACTAAAATTATACTAAAAATATTTACTCACCTGCTAACTCCATTAACTGCTCAAGAGTATACTTGTAATCATTAATAAGTTCTACGTCAATGTTCTGAGCTTCAACTTGATTTAAAAACTTCATGTTTCTACAGTTTAATTTATATGGAAGAATTCGCACAGAAAGTAATGTTTTATGGAATGAAAATGTAATTGGTTTTAGAAAAAAACTAAAGAGTTTTTTGTGCATTAATCTGGAGGAAATTAATAACTTTATATAAAGATATGAACAGTGAATATATAACTATTTTACTATACTCTCAAACACGTGTTTAATTAAGTATATATATAAGTATATTATAATAAACGAAAAATATTATATTTAAATTTTATTAACTTTATAAATTTATAACTTAATACTTATTTAATTAAATATATAGAACTGAAAAAATCTCGAGCGCAAATAAAAAGTGGGAAAGAAACTGGAAAAGATAATTTAATCTGCTTATTTTTATATCTTAATTATTTAGCAAAGAAAATAAATAATACAAATAAATAAATTTACTCCAGAATGGCATAATAAAAAAATGGTCCCCGTGGACTTTTTATTGCCCCCAGATAAATCCGGCTAATTTTAGCAGATTTACGAGCATAAAAAGAAAAAAAAATTGTTATGCAATCATTCCGCAAAATTTGCTACTATATTTGAAAAACGATTAAACACTGAAAGGTTAAATCAAAGTTCTATTTATCGTCAAATTCCACCTTGTGAAAATCCTGATGAAATAGTAATTACCGATGAAAATATAAAAGTCGCCATTTCTTGCCTAAAATTAAATAAATGCCAAGATCATTTCAATATATCTGCAGAACATTTAAAATATGCCCAGTGTGATGCACTAACGCAATGGATAAGAAAATTTTTTCACTTTTCAATTAATCATGGATGGACCCCTACATCTATGTCAACTTCAACTATTATACCGCTCGTCAAATCGTATAAAAAATCACTTATCGACCCAAATATTTACCGAGATATCAGTATTATTCCAATATTTACAAAACTTTTAGAATACCTAATCTTACTCATCAGTCCTGAGATAAAAGAAACACATCCCCTTCAATTTGGTTTCAATAGTAAGAGTTTGACCTTGCATGCTGAACTTGTAATAATCGAAATAATTAAGCATTAGAACAACAATAATTCGCCTATTTATTTATGTGCTTTAGATGCTGAAAAAGCTGCAACTGAGACATTCTCTTTGATAAACTTTACTTTGATAAAAACTTACCTCTCCAAATAGTTAACACAATATCTTATTTATACCACAAAAGAAGTGCAAATGTCTCTTACCTAGGTTTCAAATCAGTTTCATTTGCTCTTAAGCAAGGAGTGAGACAGGGATCCATTCTGTCCCCCTACCTATATAACATATACACCAAAAAGTTACTCGAAACTATAAAAAATGATAACGTTGTCGGTACTTCTATACATGGAAACTTCACAGGTGTTGTTGCTTATGTTGAGGAAATCATTCTTCTTAGCTCTACTCTATCTGGTCTTGAAAGGCTGATTACAACGTGTAATATTTACAATAACTTAAACGGCATAAAGCTCAATGCTGTCTAAACGGAACTGTTGCTTTCCGGAAAAAGACAATTAACTAATTGCAAGATAACCCTAGATGACCATCAAATAATACCAAATGAAAAACTTAATCATCTCGACTTTATTTGGGATACACAAAAATCTATTTTTGCCTCACTCAATAGAACAAATATTAACAATAGGGTATCAAATTTCCAAACAACAGTGCAAACTCTGATTCAATCTGGTATCCGGTTTGTACATCCATCTTCAATTATTCAATTATGTACATCTTTAGCATCGACGCTAACACTTTGTCTGGAACTCTGTGAAAATAGAGAGTCAACAATGCAAGATGTAAGATCCATAAAATAAATATGAAAAACTTAGTTCAGAATAAGAAGAAAGTGAAAATTAATGTTTCAGAAAATATAATTCCTGAAGATACTTATCAAATTTTAGTACAGGCAATTCAATGTTGGAATGCAAAGCAACAGCAAACAATTTTCAAATACTCTTGAAGAAAACATTCCCAAGTGATCTACTTTATTCTCTCTTTATATATCTTGAACTATTTTTATGTATTTTTACCTTGTAAAAACATTTACAGAGGGTGTTCAATAAAATAATAATAATAATATAACTTTTTTCCGGTATTTCTTTTCTTTTTTTTTTTTATTGTATTTTTTTCTTTAAATTTTTTATTTTAGTTTTTTACTAATAAACATTTGTTAAAACCGAACTACTTTTTAACATTAATAAGGATTAGCTTAAATTTAATAAATATTAGTTTGTTTATATTTGAAAAAAAGTCTTTTCTCTATGTTTTATACGTTTTATTTATTTTTTTAATGATGTTCATTTTAATGAAGTTTTAAGGTACCCCATGAGTTGAGTACCTTGAAACAAATTTCTAATTTTACTTTAACTAGTCTCACAAGTTTAACCTGTTATATTTTGGTAATTTATAGAATTTGTTTTGCTGGTATAAACTTATTCCACAAATTAAATCAATCGCCAAAAAAAAAAAAAGCTAAAT
This sequence comes from Hydra vulgaris, assembly GCF_038396675.1. Classification (NCBI taxonomy): domain Eukaryota; kingdom Metazoa; phylum Cnidaria; class Hydrozoa; order Anthoathecata; family Hydridae; genus Hydra; species Hydra vulgaris. The sequence continues at coordinate 62,326,277 of NC_088928.1, forward strand.
AAAAAAATTGTTACAAAGCATAAACTAAAAGTGCGTCATGGTGCCCCACTCTCCCCTAAATTTAAACTGCAGGGGCATGGGTATCAGTCATATTTTTAATATAAGATGTATGAAACATCATATGATATTTTCATATTATCCATAGATGTACCCGCTAAAAAATGAGGCGTTGATTTGATGTTGATTCAATGTTTCTCGTCAACATTGATTCCATATTGATTTTTTGTCCAAAATGTTAGCCACTTATCAACGTTGATTTGGTGTTTACAAAAAACGTTGATCGAATGTTGCTTTTCAACGTTTAATCAACAATCATTTTTTCTTGGTGATTCAACACTGATTTTTATAATAGCCGACGGTATTTTGATATCGCTTTTTGATGCATATATCAAAAAAATATATATCAACAGTTTACGAAATATATATATATATATATATATATATATATTTATATATATATATATATATATATATATATATATATATATATATATATATATATATATATATATATATATATATAAACAATGTTCTTAAAAGAACTGAGCAATTATAAATTAGTAGGATATCACTTAAGAAAATGCTCTCATCAATAAAAAAACTTATTATTATTAATGAAACACAGTGTTAAATGAAAAAAAACTTTGTTAAGTGATTTTCTACTGATTTATAATTTATATATATATATATATATATATATATATATATATATATATATATATATATATATATATATATATATATATATATATATATATATATATATATATATATATATATATATATATATATATATATATATATATATATATATATATATCTATATATATATATTATGTATGTATATATGTATATATATATAAAATATGTGTATATAAAATTTATACATATTGCGCAAATCTTTATTTGTTTTGTAAAAAACAGGTTGTAAATAAAGGATTTAGCAAAAAATTTATTGATAGAGCAATTCAAAGCTAACTCAAAAGAATAATGAAAGAAAGTAAGAAAGTTTTTTATTGAATTTAACACAAAATTTACATTTTCAAACAATTTATTTAGCGTTTGCAGCATTGTTCATTTTCAAAACTTTTCGATTGAGTCGTGTTCCTGATTGCCTTAAAAATTTCGAAATGCCTGAATAACATTCGCAAATTTTTGCATCATGATGCTGTCGTGTAATCGCATCTAAATCAAAAATTCAAATCAAATTTGAAAAAAATCAAACTGCAGAAATTATAGCAAATAGTTACATAAATGACTGACTAGGATAAACAAAATATATTTCCTGTTAAATAAAAAATCAAAAAAAATGCATAAAACCATTCTTACCCACTATCATATGATACAGGGTGTATGTTTTTAAAATTTATCTTCAATGAACCACCCGAGACATTAAAACAGGCCCCAGCGTCCTCGCTCATCAACAACTTTCCAAAAGCAAAAGCCGATTTATATTACCTCCACAACGACTAAGAGAACTCATCTATTATTAAAAAAAATTAAAAATTACTTAAGGGTCAGAATACATATTATGTTCATTCTATATGAATGAAATTATTTTAATTTTAATACATGGATTTTTAAAATTGACTCTTGAATCACTTTTTATCTATTTTTGCCATCCAACTCAACGCAAATCTTTTTTGAAAATCTTTAAAAAAAAATGTAGTAAAATAAACAATATTATTATTATTTATGTAAAATATTTTGTAAAAAATTAACCATGAAAAATTACCTAAATGGAAAAAATAAATAAAACTTTTATTTAATTTACCCTGGCAAGACAAATGTCTTTCTTTGCTATCCTCTTTATCCAAAACACAATTTTTAGAGCCATTTTCTACCTAGGTATAGATAAATTATACATACAAAAATTAAATAAAATTTTTAATCATTATATAGTGATTTTTATTTAAACTTGTCAACAAACATATATTTATAAAATATTTGTCAACAAAATTATATTCTATAACATATAGTTCTGATTTCTATTAATTTTTTTACTGCCCACGCACACAGATTTTAATTAGAACAAAAGCAACATTAGGACTTTTTTTTACCAATATATTTGAAGACAACATCATTTTCCCTTGAGATAGATTAGTTTCTTTCGATAAGTCATTGTTATTTTCAGCAACTGAAAAGCTTGCTATTTCACTGTGTAAATGGGGAGTTGATATTGATTTAAAAACATCTATAATTCAGTAAAAAAATAAGCATTTTATTTTAACAAACCATTATTTTACTTTTACAAAAATAGTTAACCTGCTATATTTGGAATCACGTTAGATGTTCTTTAGCTATTTGAACTATCAAAATAGTATCTTCCGTATAGTTCTTTATCACCAACCATAATATCTTCATCACTTTCACAAAATGTCATTGCTGTCTTTCTCCTTTAATATAAACTTTACTTTATAAACAAAAAAAGTGCATGATTTGTGTAATTCTTTATTGCAAAATTTTTTATTTGTTAAAAACTAATTTTAGTAAAATTTACTTTTGCTTTGTACCTTTTTTCTCTTCAGTGTCAGTTTCAATATTTGAAGTATCTGCTGCTTTCTCTAAGTGTGACTGAGCTTCTTCATAAACACAAATCTATGTACGTAAAATCATTTATCAATATCTAATGAAGATGTAATTGAAATGTTTGCGGCAAAAGCAGGCCCTATGAGAATGGAGTGCAATTGGTGCACCGCATAAAAATTAATGAATTTTAATGAAAAACCCATGAAAATTAATAAATTTTTTAGTTTTTAAAAAACACTAAAAGTTAAAAAAAAAAACTAAAAACATTGTTAAAAAAACCCGTTGGAATATTGGATTTAAAATAAGTGATATTAAATGAGAGAATAGTCATATTGTAAAGGGGGCCTAAAATAAATTTGCACCAGCACATGTTTATCCTCTCCAGTGCCCTGGTCAAAACATACAGTTCAATATCTAATTCAATTATTTTACATTTTTTTATAGTAATATGCAAACCTGTAGTGTATAAAATCCTAGCAGGGTATATCTTCGGAAGGGTATATAATCGGAGGTTGATGCCTGCAAGGTTGTGACAGCTTTACGAATCGCAGCGGAGCTTTTAAATGGCAGCCAGAAGCATTTCCCATCATTTTTCATCCAACTTTTAGCAATCACTTCCACTTCTTTAATTTTTCCATTTAAAAATTCAACAATGGCAAATGAAATTTCAATATTCTGGTGCAATTTAATTCTAAACAATCTTATATAAGTTACAAAATAAAATTAAAAATACACTAGAGATTAAAAACAATGAACTTTGTAAAACGCTTTTCAGATTTATTAATGTAAAACACCAGTGTAAATATTTTATTATTTCTATAAACATACCAGGTATTTGTTTCACACAAAAAATTTATAAATTAAAATGCATTAAACTCACTTTAAATTTGTTCAATGAACTACATATTTGACAAATTTACAACAAATTTTACAAAATGAAACATGCACAGACATTCTTTAAAAACTGATGGTCTGCAAGTATAATCAAAGTTTGTGTTTTTAATTCCAGAAATCAGTGATCATAAGCAATATCACAAAGTCTAAGCAGAAAAAAAGCATAACCACCTTTTTAAACAGGTATCATCAAGCCTTTCTTCAAAAGTTCTTTTTTTTTCGGAAAAATTGTTTTTAGGTTGGCTAATGAATTTACATAACAAACGTCTAAATATGATGTTTCAAAACAATCAGGAAAAAACTTTCCAAATGAATGAGGATTTAGAGCCTTGCATTTTATAAGATCTACCAAAACCTCTTCTACTAAAATAAACCCTTTGCCTTGAATAAAATAAACTCTGTCTCATAGATTTGATGTGATCTTTTTATTTACCACTTGGGCAGAAATTTCTTTACCATTCCTTTCTCTAAGAAAAATATCCAACTTTTTTCTCTCATCTAATTGATTCACTATTTGGGCAACAGTCTGATGTGATTTTCACACCATTTTTTTAATTCAACCCAAAAAGTTTTCAAAAGGAAAAGCTGATAGATGATCAAGACTCTCCCCAAAGTTAACACAATCATCAGCTAAATGAATCATGCTATGAACATTGTATGTTACCAAGATCTCCCCATACAAAATTTGTACTTCTCTGACAAACCATATCAGCAGCTGTTTAGCAAATGCCACTAACAATTTATTTTTGACCATTTTATTAGAAAGCAGTATGTGCATAGCAATTGAAAAAGAAATAAATAAGTCAGAGTTTTATTTATATTTCCTTTTTAAAACAACAGGTCCAGCATAAAGCAGAATAATCGAAACTCTGTTGCTTTCCACTTCTCAAGTTCATTTAAAGAGCGTGGTCTACGTTGAAAATTGGATGGTGTATAACTTCGTAAATTTATGAGTTCATTTGAAATACTGTCTTTAACAGATTGACTTATTCTAATACATAGGGGACCTTTACACCAGTTTATTAGAAGTTTTTTAACTACTCCAAGACATATAAGGTGCATATAGTCTAATGGGAATCCAGTTACCATTGGAAAATTTAACAGTACAAAGCACTTATCCAAATTGTTTGGTTTTCCCTGATCATGCCAAATTGCAACAGCATAAGATCTTTTTCTGTTAATTGTAACTAGTATAGGCCAAATGGAAGTCTTTTTACTATTGTACATAGGTGCACCATCAATACTTACAATTAGATCAAGCTTTTCCTTATTTCCAACTGTTGATATGTAATAATCAATTGCACTTTTAACGCCAAGATATATATAATCACTTCCACTGACATATAAAACATTAACTTTTTAAAGAGATTTTTGTAATGTCTGCCAGCATTTCGGTATAGATGGAGTAAATTTATTTAAGTGAAATAAAAGTGCATTTAAAGCATCATCTTTTATACAGTATTTTAATGACCACTCATATGAAAAATCTTTTGTTGAAGTTAGAGTATCAATACTACTGTATAAACTATTTTTAAATGTCGTCAACATCACAATAATTAGATTCAACTTTACTTAAACAAAATTTATTTTCTGGCGAAGTGATCGAAAACATCAATATATCACTGTGCACATCTTCAACAATGTTGCACTCTTCAAGAAGATATTTATCAGGCAAATACTTGCAGCCATTAATAATTTGCTATGATAATAGTAATGTTATTATAATAAGCATTAATAAGCCAAATTGCTGCTAAGTTGTGACTTTTTCATGTTAAATTGTTAAAATATTTATATTAAGATGTTCTATTATCTTCAAATAGTTAAAGAACTACCCTAATTTCATTAGGATAATCTTTATTCAAGAACTGAAAAAATAATTACTTAATAAAATATATGTTTTTCAACAAAGTTTATATTCATATCATACCGTAATACAATTAAAATTTGAACAAACATTTTATAACCACCAAAAATAACAAAAAAATCCCAGCAGAAAATGCTCAGCAAATTACTGTTAGTAAACGGCTCAATAAATTTGTTTTTTGTCAACAGTAAATCAACGAACGCTCAGTGTTTGTAAATAAACGTTGATTTGCTGTTGATAACATTGCTGTTGCTACAACATCCATTTATGGTTGATCGCCGTTGATCGCTAATGTCAACGCAAAATCAACGTTGATCAACATCAAATCAACGCTTCATTTTTTAGAGGGTATATACATCAAGAGGTTCTTAAAAAGAATTTTTTATTTATTTATTTACGTAGCCAATGTAGAAGATTTAAAGAGGACTACTATTTCAAACTTAGTGTGAAAGAGAAGTTTAACAGGAATAATAAAATGAATTATCTGGCTTCGTCATATTGTTTGCATGGCTTTCTATATCCTTTGCTTTGAGAGCCGAATTCACTGTAGCATTTTTAAATTACAGTTAATTCTCGGTCGAATATCAGTTAACTCAAACTTTTGTTATTTCGTTTTATTCGGTCCTTTGAAATCGCCTAATTTCCAGTTAAGTCAAACCTTGGAAAACTCAAACTTTGTTAAGTCAAACCATTGTCCTCTTTAGGCGAATTTCTTCGGTTAACTCGAACTTTTCGTATGGGAAATTAAGTAATTAAAAAAACTTAAATAAATTTTTTTAGTTAGTCCAGATAAAACATAAATACCAGATACCTTTTATTTTTTAAATATTTTCAATGTATTTCGATCTGAATAGAATATTATTTAAATCTGAATTGAATACATCGTTATCAAATGTACAATGGTAATATAATAATATTGTTACAAAGTAAATAATGTTACAAAAGCAATTATTGTAAAGTTTTAATAGTAAATAATAAATTTTTAATTTCAATTATAAAAGTTTTTAAGTTTCGCAATTGTTGTTAATGTTGTTTAATATAAATGTTGCTAAAAAATTTTCAATGTTATTTTTGAGTGTGCAAAGTGAATGCAAAACGTAATCTATGTCAGGTCAGGTTATCCTGTTACAGGTAACATGTAACCCAATACAATTTGCTTCATGTCATGCTGCCTTGGAGGATACGCCTTTTTAGGAAAAGGATAAGAGATGTCAACTCCGACTTAAAACACCCCCTGCTTTGGGGCTCTTGGTTGAGTAAAGGCTAGAGATGGTGTCTCAATAAATATAATCATCTTGGACAGATATTAAATGCATCCGGCTACTGTCTTGTAGAAGACCTACTAGACAAACACTTAAGGAGTAAACAGATTCTATCTGTTGACCAGCCTCGCACCTCTTCTTCATCTATTAGGCTGGCGCAGATATATTTTTAATACATTGTTTCCAGTTTAGAATGTTGAATGCTGGATCTTCTTGACTCAATGAATGGGTTTTGCTTGTGTCTCTGTTTTTATGACTAGGCAACTCATTCTATTATCTCCTAATGAGGGTACAGCTCTAAAACTCAAGTTTATGGTTCTGAGGCCGGCTGGTAGTCAGGTTTCTTGAACTCTGTGGTAGCTCTCAGAGAGGCTGATTCCATCACAGTTGAAAAATATCAAAGTATTAGCAGTGCCATGTTGCGCATGGATGGTGTCCCTGTTTGTACTTTTGGTGTACATTGCCGAGGCCACATTTGGGGCCCTTTGTTACGGCATAGGGTTTATTAAAGGTAATGTGACAAATGGTTGGGGCTATTAAACAGTGTTCTGAGTACTATCTATGCTTTGAGTCAAGTTCTTCAACAAATTTAAAAATTTATAAAGTAGCAAAAACTACAAAACACAAAAAACCATCATCATCACAAGTTCTCTATACCTATCATCCACTAATATTCGTGGTCTTCGAAGAATCTATTCTTCTAGTCTTATCTCTTGCAAGTTCACCAGACCTACTTGCTCTTTGTGAGACAAATTGGAGTTCAGCTGTCTCAATCTGCGATCATAGTGTTGATGGTTATCTTCCTATAATTCGTAAAGACTCCAATAGTCACATGCTTGGCTTAGACATTTACATTCGCACGAGTTCACCCATTTGTTGTGAAACTAGGTTTGAATCCACAGACTATTCTTTTATGTGCTTTCGTTTAGCACTACTTCACTCTATCGCCTTTCTCTTTGTTCTATATCGCTCTCCTTCATCTCAAGGCTGCACTCTTTTTGATGTTATCTCTCTCTTTATCCATCAGCTAATATTGCTGTTGTCGGTGACTTTAATGCTCACCACACTAAATGGCTTGGCTCTAGTATAAGTGATTCTGCAGGCATTAAAACCAACAACTTTTGCCTTTCTCAATCCCTAACTCAAATAGTCAACTTTCCAACTCGCTTTCCAGACAACCCGAATTATTTACCTTCTCTATTCAACTTATGTCTTGTTTCTGATCCTAGTCAGTGCTCGCCCATGTTTACAATGCGTTATTGCTCCTTATCTAAAAGAAAAAGGGCATTAGAAGAACCGCCACAGATATGGCAACAGTATTCCATACAAGGCAAGATTTGAAGTTTATAAAGATAGAGAATAAAATCCGGAGTAAGAAAGTGTTGAGCTCGATAAAGAGAGCACCTTAGCAGGTGCTAATTTTGCAACAGACTTGATACATGATTTCCAAGAAAGATTGGAAGTAAGAGTTAATCCTAGAAGATGAAGATTGGATGACTCATCGAGTACATTACCGTTCATAAATATAGAAAGATCTACATTATTGCGATAACGACCAGCTCAAAAAAATTAAGTTTTATCTGAATTGAAGTTCACCAGCCACTGTGAGCCCCAAGCTGTAGCAGAAGTGAGATCCTTTTCGAACACAAATGCTCCCTCCAAGCAATCAGAGAGTCTTATCATGAAAGAATAAATGGTAGTATTATCAGCAAACAATGCCACCTTAGATGTGAGAGTATCTGGAAGATTGTTAATGTAAAATAAAAAGAGTATGGGGCTAAGGATTGAACCTTAAGGAACCACTGAAGTTACAGGATATGAAAAAGAGTGCTGTCCATTGAGGACAACTTTTATACTACGATTGGAAAGAAAAGATTCAATAATCTTAAAGATGTTATTATATACACCGTAAGAAGAAAGCTCACGGAGAAGATTAGCATGCCAAACTTTATCAAAAGCTTTAAAAATGTTGAGAGCAATGGCCTTAACTCCTACACCTTCATCTAATGTACGATAAAACCTATCAGTTATTACTGTTAGCAAGTCAGCTGTCGAACGAGAAGATCGATATCCATATTGATGGTCAAAAAGTAAGTTACTAGATTCAAGATGAGAGGTTAAGTGTTTGTTAATTATAAATTCAAAAACCTTGCTTGTAATAGGAAGAAGACTAATGGGACGGTTGTTTGAAAAATTGGATCGCTCTTCAGAATTTTCGAAAATAGGGTTAACAGATGCCGTTTTCCAGCAGACTGGAAAACAAGACTCTGATAAGCACTTGTTGAATAGTTTTGAAAGTATAGACGAAAACTCCAGAAAACGCTTCTGCAAGACTATAATAGGTATGTTGTCCGGGCCACAAGTTGTAGAAGAGTCTAAGCCAGAAATCACTTTAGATACAGTAGCTGGTGTGATACGAATGTCAAGCAATGGATCAACCTGTTTGACGGCTATATCAGATAGAACGCAACTAGTGGAATCAAGAGATGATATTGATGAAAAGTTCTTAGCAAACAATTCAGCTTCGTCTTTAGGTGAGGTGACAAAGTCTGAACCAGACAAGAGAGGTAAAATAACAGATTTGCCCTTATTATTGATATACAAGAGCCTAATTTTTGTGTTTAAAAACGAGATTTCATGACCTGAGAATAGCAGGCTTTGGCGTTAGACAAAACCTTTTTACAATGTTTTCTGGCAGTAATAAACAAACGTCTGTTTTCTGGATAATTTTTTTGCTGATAGATATGGAAGTAACGGTTTCGATTGAAAATCGCAGCAGCGCAATGTGAGGAAAACCATGGAGGAGAGTGAGGCTTGACCAGGAATTGTTGAGAGGGAACAAAAGATTCAATGCAAGCCTGAATCCGCGAAGTTATGTAAGAAGCGCATTTTTTGACAGGAAGAAAACAGATTTCTACTCAAGGGTCATCACGAAGAAAATCACGGAAAGAATTCCAGTCATAAATAGTTCGGGTTGTCTGGAAAGCGAGTTGGAAAGTTGACTATTTGAGTTAGGGATTGAGAAAGGCAAAAGTTGTCGGTTTTAATGCCTGCAGAATCACTTATACTAGAGCCAAGCCATTTAGTGTGGTGAGCATTAAAGTCACCGACAACAGCAATATTAGCTGATGGATAAAGAGAGAGATAACATCAAAAAGAGTGCAGCCTTGAGATGAAGGAGAGCGATATAGAACAAAGAGAAAGGCGATAGAGTGAAGTGGTGCTAAACGAAAGCACATAAAAGAATAGTCTGTGGATTCAAACCTAGTTTCACAACAAATGGGTGAACTCGTGCGAATGTAAATGTCTAAGCCAAGCATGTGACTATTGGAGTCTTTACGAATTATAGGAAGATAACCATCAACACTATGATCGCAGATTGAGACAGCTGAACTCCAATTTGTCTCACAAAGAGCAAGTAGGTCTGGTGAACTTGCAAGAGATAAGACTAGAAGAATAGATTCTTCGAAGACCACGAATATTAGTGGATGATAGGTATAGAGAACTTGTGATGATGATGGTTTTTTGTGTTTTGTAGTTTTTGCTACTTTATAAATTTTTAAATTTGTTGAAGAACTTGACTCAAAGCATAGATAGTACTCAGAACACTGTTTAATAGCCCCAACCATTTGTCACATTACCTTTAATAAACCCTATGCCGTAACAAAGGGCCCCAAATGTGGCCTCGGCAATGTACACCAAAAGTACAAACAGGGACACCATCCATGCGCAACATGGCACTGCTAATACTTTGATATTTTTCAACTGTGATGGAATCAGCCTCTCCGAGAGCTACCACAGAGTTCAAGAAACCTGACTACCAGCCGGCCTCAGAACCATAAACTTGAGTTTTAGAGCTGTACCCTCATTAGGAGATAATAGAATGAGTTGCCTAGTCATAAAAACAGAGACACAATCAAAACCCATTCATTGAGTCAAGAAGATCCAGCATTCAACATTCTAAACTGGAAACAATGTATTAAAAATATATCTGCGCCAGCCTAATAGATGAAGAAGAGGTGCGAGGCTGGTCAACAGATAGAATCTGTTTACTCCTTAAGTGTTTGTCTAGTAGGTCTTCTACAAGACAGTAGCCGGATGCATTTAATATCTGTCCAAGATGATTATATTTATTGAGACACCATCTCTAGCCTTTACTCAACCAAAAGCCCCAAGGCAGAGGGTGTTTTATGTCGGAGTTGGCTTCTCCTAGTTTTTGCCCAAAAAAGCGTAACCTACAAGACAGCAGGTCATGAAGTTACTACAGTCTTAAAGATTACTGCGAGTGGGGCATGAACTTCATTTTTCAAAGATGTAATTGAGAATATGAAAGTTGTAATTAAGAAATGGCAATGTGTAATTGAGAAACACAACATGTAATTAAAAAACTGTAAGATGTAAACGAGAAACACAACCAGTACAAAAGCAATGCAATATGTAATTAAGAATACATAAAATGTATTTTAGAAATCATAAGATGTAAATGAGAATACGTAATTTGTAATTGCGAATTTACAATGTAAGGTTTTAGGTCATTATAAAAATAAGTTAATAATTTCAAATTGGGCATTTGTATGTACTAGCAATGATAAGGGAATTGAAAGATTGTTGTGTTATTAGTCAATATACTTTGACCTAAAAGTCTGTGATAAAACTTAATTCGTGTCTGTGTTAATTTCACCATGTTTGCTTACATCTACTTCTGACACAATCTGAACCAACTTGTCCAATTTGTTGGCATGAAATTAGATCTACAAACAAACAAGTTGAAAGAAAGCATTAAGTTTTATTTTCACCATATGATAGACAAAGACTTGTTAAATGTGCTGAGCAAAATGACAATTGGGTGGCTTTGTCACAACTTTTAGGTGTCAAATATAAGACAGCTTACAATTGGATTTGCAGCGGAAATTTAATTTTTATCGGAACAGGTGTTTTTTAAATAAAAAAAAATTGAATGAGAAGAAAATTGAAGAAATGAAATTGAAAAGATAATGGAGTTAAAATAAAACGCAAAAGAAAATGAAAGAAAAAAGAAACTTATATATAAACATATTTTACATAATGTATATTTTATATACATTATACTTTACCGCAAACAACTTCATGCTGAATCCATTAGTTGTTGAGAGTTTAAAAATTTATAATTCTAACACATGCAAAAATACATTTGAAAATAGATATTCAAATAAAACTTTGTATAATAATAAATGTAAAAAAAAAACAAAGAAACTGAAGTGTTAATGGTCTGCCAAACATCATATTACGAAAGAAGAATTAAATGAATTTGTGCCTTCGCAACTGTTCGTTTTACTGTGCGATGATTACGCTCCACAATCCCATTTCCTGATGGTTCCTGATGCACATCTATACTTCTTTTTTACACACCATTTTTCACATATGTTTGAAAATTCACTGGATTTAAACACCGCTATATCATCAATCAACAATTTTTGCGGTGGACCATGCTCCCTAAATATGGATTCCAATTGACTTACTACATTTTTGGTATCTTTGCGAGGCAACTTTCTCCAAATTGCAAACCGACTTGGTCCACAGTTAATCATTGTCAAATATGGCGACCTTTTATAGTGATTCACATCACAAGCGATTCGATACCATGCGTCTGGTGCATCTAGCATCATTTTATTGGCGCTGGATTAATTGAATTACATTGAATTACATTGACATAATGTCTTTTCTTAATACGAGCTGAAGTCTTCATTGCACTGTAAACATTGTCCGATTAACGCCAAAATGATGCTTTGAGTGACAATTACGAATTTCTTCAGCAATACTTACTCCACATAGTTCTTTAGTATTTCTTCGTGAAAGCTCATTTAACCATTTCTTTGGAACTCTTGTCAACTCGTCAGCTTTGTTTTTGGAGGACGGAACCCATTTCAACGTGATGTTTATATTATATTCTTTATTTAAGTCTTGCAATAGAAAAGTCTTTTTTTAATAAGCATTTCTGATAATGCATTTGATCAAATCCTATGACTTTCAGTCAGCATACTTTTTAACCATCCATGAACTGTTACTGAATCAGTGAATACTGACAAAATCTTCATATCCTACATAGCAGCTAGAGTTATCCCACGCACCACACCATCTAATTCAGCAATATTAATATGCATGACATCATTTATACTTCGAAGCCAGGCTGCATCCTCAATTATTACGCCATCGTATTCTATTGCAACCCCCATTGCCATGCTGCTTGCATCACACCACAATGTTGCTTCATTTTGAATCCCTTTTAGCATTTCATTTCCCTCTCACAGAATCACAAACTTCTAATCGGCAATAATCACAAACTTCTAATAAAAAGATATCAAAATCAAAAAAAGATATCAAAATCTAATAAAAAGATATTCTAATCACAAACTTCTAATAAAAAAATATCAAAACTGAAAAAGTGTTACTTTTTCAGTCTTGATATCTTGTGACTTTGGATTGATGTTTCCACGTTTCCAACAAAACTCCTTTTTTTCATTTCTAAACAGTTGCAAACTCAACACTCATGCAGTTTCACATTGCACCGGCTCTTTTGTTGCCAATCCATAACACGCTAAATGATTTATGACCTTTTCAACTAATGTCTTTTCCAAATTAACAATTATGTCATCAATGTATTGGTCAGTTGCTTCACTAATACCTGCATTGAGTTTCAACACACTGCCTAAGACTGAAGACATTATTTTTGGGGCAGGATTTAACCCAAAACTAAGACGTGTAAGATAGTATTTTTCTTTTTCATTGATTATCTTCTGATGCTCCCACAAACTCGAATTGATGTACATTTGCATATAGACGCATCGAAGATCAAGCGTTGCAAATTTGTCACCAACAGTTCTCCATTTTCTAACTTTTTCATCACATGCGTCACTTGAGGCATTATGTGAATTAACATACTAATTTAATTCGCAAAAGTCCAGAACAGATCGTATCTTTCCTTCATTACCCTGCTCAACAGTCATTAACGGGACAATCCCTTTTGTACTTTTTTTTCTTTGTTGATTTGATTTCAACCAGCTATTTTTTACCCATAAGTCCATCTCGTCATTAAATTGATGTAACAACTGGGGTTTTACCTTGTACTGCGCGACAGAATTTCTCAGTTGTGGTTGACCTTGTTTCCATTTATATTTAGCAGTCCACGTTGTACCATTATATCCTTGTCCTTTATACCAAAAGCTTGTTTCTTTGTATGAATTGAAACAAAACCAAATTCAATTTTTCCATTGTACAAATGCACTCCTCCATAGCAATTAATGACATCCATACCAATAATTGCATCAATACCGTTGACAACACTTTTCAGAATCATTAATGATGTTTTGAGTTTTTTTCCTTCAATGATCAATCTTTCTCTAGCTTCTCCCTCCGTTTTCACAAATTCTCCATTAACAGCCAACATCATTAGTTCATTTCTTCTGATACAAACACCGGCTTGAGTCATGTTGTTTGAAATAATAGTTCGAGTACATCCGCTTTCAACCAGTGCTTTTCCTGCAAAGGTATTCACCTGCACAGTGTATATTGGAAGCGCCGTTAGTTGTTTAGGGAAACAGCAGGCGCTAGCAATTCCCTATTTGAGTTTCCCTAATGTAACGAACAAATGTGTCTTGCAATGTGTCCAGATATTCCACATCTAAAGTATTTTATTCCATCACTAAAAATTTGTTTCTTCGAAAAACAGATTGGGGCAACATTTCCAGGCTTGCCACAATTGTAGCAGTTAAAATCAGTAGCGGATGGTTTCTTAACATTTTTATAGAAACCAGAGATTGTTGTTGAAACACACTCTTCTTTTGTTTTTTCCGTCGTGAGTACTCGTGCATGGTTTAATGCATCCTGTAAACTGATTTCAAATATTTTCACATGTGCTTGTAGCTGCTTTGAAATTTCATCCAACAATCCAGTTATGAACGCTCTTAGCAATAATTCTTTGCTTTCAATGTCGGCCAAACCCATAAGTTGGCGCTAACTGGCCAAATACACATCAACAGATTCACCGTCATTCCATCTCCAATATAATCTGCTCGTAAGCTTGGAAACCATCGACTGCAAATGCATCTAGTAGAGCTTTTTCAATGTCCGCAGCGGCGGTTTTTTGGCTCTCCTCAAGTTGCTCGTATAATGCGAACGCACTGCCTTCAAGAAACGCCCATCTTTTGCAACTCTCCCACCAGTTTAATTTTTTTCAGCCACACTACAACATCTCCAGATCCATCTAATTTTCCAATCATTTTTGTCATAGATGCCATACTCCCGAAATAGCCTTATATTAAAAAATATAAGTTTATATAAGAAGCTAGCAGTGAACAAATTTAAAAAAATCAGTAAGTAAACTTTTATACTTTAAAATAATCTTTTTAATAGCTATTTTAAAGCCATTTAAGTTTTCAAAGTCAATAATATTTTGATTAAGTAATAAAAACTTATTCCAGATTTGAGGTGCACAATAAGTAATTTTTAATTGCTCAAGCTTAGTTTTGCATGAAGGCTCTAAAAGGTGCAATTTATTTGTGCGCAACAGGTATTTATACTCTGGCTTTTGTTTATAAAGACTATAGAAAATTGAAAGAGTTTTTTGCATTTTGCTACTATAAATAAGACTTAGAACATTATATATATTTAGTTCAAACAATGTTAGAAAAGACATCTGTTAAAAAAGAGGCTTTGTGTGTTCTTTTTTATTTTTAAAATTAATTACTCGTTTAGCATGCTTCTGTTTATGATAGAGAGGTTCTAGTTTGCTTTTATAGGTACTACCCCATGCTGTATTACCGTAATTTAAATAACTTTGAACAAAGCTATAGTAGATTTGTTTGAGTAGCGGCTTTTTCAATAAATGGCGTGATCGGTATATTATTCCGATACTTTTAGATATTTTACTACCTAAATAGGCAATATGTTTATTCCAATTTAGATTTTCGTCAATAAAAACACCTAAAAATTTAGTAACATTGTCCCTACTTATTTCTCTATTTTCAATAAACAATTTTGGAAGAGAAGATTTGACTTCATTTTTTTATAAGAAGGATGAAATAAAGAAAACTTCGTTTTACTTGAGTTAATAGAAAGTTTATTTTCCCTAAACCATCCAGAAATTTTTTCTAATTCCTGATTCATTTCTACGCACAGTTTGTTTATAATTTAAAAAAGTTAATATCATCAGCAAACATTATAGTTGAAATTCTTTATGATGCCCGATAGAGATCGTTAACATAGATTAAAAAAAGCAAAGGCCCAAATTTTGAACCCTGAGGAACACCACACTTTAATATAGAAGGATTAGAGAGTTTATTATCTCCATAGTAAATAGATTGCACAGGTTTATCTAAGTAGCTTTCTATCCATTTGTTCGTTCTACCCCTTATGCCATACATGTTAAGCTTTGATAATAATATTTTGTGGTCGACAGTATTAAAAGCCTTAGAGAGATCTATGAATACACCTAATGTAACTTCTCCGTTTGTAAAAGAGTTTTTTATTTCATCAACTAGGTGAAGGATTGCGTGTTCAGTTGATGTATTTCTTTGAATACCGAATTGCTTTGAGTAAATAAAATTATTTTCTTTAAAAAAAGTATATACTCTATTGTGCATAATTCTCTCAAGTATCTAAGAGAATGTAGAAAGTATTGATATTGGTCTGTAATTGCCTATTTCACTTGTATCTCCTGATTTAAAAATATGTTTTACTTTCGCAGTTTTCAGTTTTTCAGGAGAGATACCTTCTTTTAAGGAGTGTTTAAATATTGTAAATAAAGGAACTTTAAGCTCGTTTTGGCAGTTAATTACAATGTTGCTATTAATATCGTCGGTTCCGGTTGCTTTGTTTCTTTTAAAAGCATTGTCAACTTCTAACATGGTTAGTTTTTGGTTATTCAATTCATTTTTATTACGATCTAAATATTTATCCAAAGATTTATTTACACTAGGAACTTGGGATGTAAGTTTAGATCCAATATTAACAAAGAAGTTGTTAAACTCATTTGGAATGACGTTTTCATCATCAATTGTTTTGTGGTTTATTTTTATAGTTTTAAGAAAACACGGTTCGTTAATTTTTGGTTTACCAATAAATTCATTTAATAATTGCCATGTTTTCCTAGAATCTATTTGACACTTTTCAAATAGTTTATTACAATAACTAGCTTTAGCGGTTTTTTTAATTTTCTCAAAGAGACTTGCATAATTCTTGTATTCCGATTTCGTTTTATCGCTTTTTTTTTTAAGGTACTTTATATATAATCGTTGTTTCCGCTTCGATGATTTTTAAGACCTTTACTCAACCAAGGTGAGTTTATGTCTTTAAATTCAATTGTTTTTACTACTATGGGGTAGTAAAAACAATTGAATTTAAAGACATAAACTCATAAAGAAATAAAAAAATATCTATAAACGTATTATACATTAAATTGGTATCATTTGAGAATTCTAAATCTGACCAGTCAATATTGGCTAACTCACTTTTAAAGTTAACCTGGCTATCCAAAGAAAAATGCCGCCTCGTGATTGTTTTTATTTTTTTATTTTAATTTTATTTGAGGTATTTATTGAAATAAATATCGGAAAGTGATCCGGTATAGATGTTTTAATTACTCCATTATTTAAGGAGATTTCAAATAAAGAATTTGTTAGTATATTATCTATTAGTGTTGCCGATTTTTCTGTAATTCGTGATGGTTTATTTATAAGAAGAATTACACCAAATTGAAATAAATTATTTTAAAAACTTTGTGTTTCTTTATTATTTTTATAATTTAGAGCATTAAGATTAAAATCTCCGAGGATAAATAATTTTTTTTTTATGGAAGCTTTTCAAAATAATAGTTTGAAGATGATTTGAGAATATTTCTGTTGATGTTTGTGGCGGTTTAAAATAGCATGACATCAAGGTATTTTTAGAGTCATTGTTAATGATTTCAATAGAAACAGATTCTCTGTCGTAATCAGATAGCGTTTAGCGGCCGTGGCGTAGTGGTTTAGCGGCCGTGGCGCAGTGGTTAGAGCGCTTGCTTTATAAGCAGGAGATCTAGGTTCGAAACGAGCTCTGGACAAATTTTCGCGTCACGGTAAGGAAGGAGGCGTGAACTTCCTGGTTAAATGCACTTCCGCGGTATTCTGTGACAAGACCGTAAGCGACTTCTTGGGGCACCTAAAAAAACACAAACAAACAAAGATACGCATAGGTCGTTTCGTAATTTATACCGCAAACTATTTTTAATGTAAATTACAACACCCCCGCCTCTTTTTTTCAATTTCCTATGCAAATGCACTCCTTCATAGTTATTTAATTGAAAAAGCGTGCTTTCGTTAAATTCGTCATCAGTTAACCATGTTTCGCTTAAACAAGTAATATTAAAAATAAAATTACTTTCCTCTAAGAATATTTTAAAGTTTTCAAAATTTGCCTTAGCACTTCTAATATTAACATGAACAAGAGAAAGGCTCTCATAAGGTTTAACATCTTTTAAATACTTATTTATTTCATCTGGAAACATGTAAGGTGTTTCCATATTCATTAATGAAAAGTTATCAATTAAGTTTTTGTCAAGGTCATATTTATCAAAAGTGTTTTGATCATTTATTTTAAAAACCTTTTCTGAAATGTTTTCAAAAAGACTTTCGTATTCAAACGTTTTCGGATTCATTTTAAAGAGTTTCGTTATTGATATATTATCAATAAAGATATTCAAAAAATAAATAAAAATTAAATAAACCGTAAATAAAAAAGTAGAAAATCACTTTCTATTTGTCTTCCACTCGCGTACAATAAGCTTGTCGTATTATATGTAAGCAAATTTTCCCTATTTTCTTTCAAATTTCATTTTTTTTCCTGTATAATTTAAATTTATTGAACATTTGACTTTTTGTGTTGAGATTTTTAGATTTTATATACTTTTTGTAGAGCATATTTTTAATTGTAATCGACTTCAGAACTCCATTAGTGATTCAAGGTTTAGATTTGAGTTTGATTTAGTTTTATGTGAGTTTTTGTACGGGGCGTGACAATCAAGAATTGCGTTGAATGTTTTTAAAAGAAATTCATAGATTCGTTGACATTAGCACCATTTTTAATATGAATCTTCCAGTCAATATTAGAAATATTCTGAATAAACTCATTATTATTGAAATTCTTAAATGATCAAACGATCAGTTGCTATAAATTTTTTTCTTTTGAAAGATGTACAAGGAATGCAAACAAATGTGATCTGAAATTGATATTGTTAGGTTGCTAGAAATAAGATTAGGAATTTGAAAATTTAAAAAGATGTTATCAATAATTGTTTTAGATTTACAGGTTACTCGCGTTGCTTGAATTATTGTAGCGAAAAAAGAGTAAGAACATAGTGAAAAAAATAATATAGTGAGACACGGTTATTAGAGATAATAAGTGATTCATTGTAGTTTAGCATATTAAAGTCACCCATAGGCGTAACCTGATTATAATAAATGAAAATTAAAAAAATAATAATAATATATTACAAGAAAATTAATAATAATAAAATTTATAGGCGTAACCTGTTTATTTCTAGAACTAAGGTTTTCAAGAAGAGGATTAAAATGGTCAGAAACAAATTCCTGTGGGTTTATTGAAGGATGCCGGTATATACAGCCAATGATGATATTTTTCTTAAAAGAATTGATGATTTCAATAAAGATAGATTCTAGTTATTTTGGGTTTATACTATAAGACCCCTCCTAACATTGCAGTTTAGATTGAATTGTAAGTATAGAAGATCATTCCTTTTTTAGCTTTAGTAAAGCATTGTTCAATATTATAGCCATTTATACTTATGTCAGTTATATTGGAATTGTCAATGTACAATTTAGATTCCAAAATTCCAAATACTGTTGAAAGAATGGTAAGTGAATTTAAGAGACTGCGAAGATCATCAATATGAAAGTGCAAAGAACCAATGTTTAGATGAAGTTATAATTAAGAACTTGATTTTAAAGTTTTATTAAGATTAAGAATATTGTAGTATTCGCAGTTAAACATAGTGTTAGAAATTTTATTTATATCCTTAAACAAGTTTTTGAATTGTATTGGACTTTCTAAAGAATTTAAGGTATTAATTGGTATGGTCTGACATGGTATAGTTCAAGAAAGTTCTAAGTCTGAAAGTGTGCTATAAATGGCATATTCTTAATCATGCAGTCGCTACAGTATCAATCATAAATGTCTTTGAGAAGAAGATTATACAAAAATTAGTTAGTTAAGTTGCATTTTGCATGGACCCAAGAAAAACAACAACAATCATATAAAATGCCTCTTTGATGATTGGCCACTGCTTCATTGCAGAACTTACAATGGTACTTAATTACCATTTTAAAATACAAGATTAAGACAAAATAATAATATATAAACTATGGTATAAATCAATAATAAATAAATATGTTATATAATATAAAAAAGAAGAATGTAATTATTAACTAGTAATCATAAAAAATATATATTATTAAAAATTTTAAATAATAATAATTTAATGATAAACATTATAATAGCAGATAATATATGTATAATAAATAAATAACAATAAAAGATACAACAACTGTGAAAAAAACATCGAACAAAAAAATATTGACTATATCAACGAAAAATAATAATATAATAAAAGAATGATAATAAAGTAATAAATGAAAATTAAAAAAAAATAATAATATATTACAAGAAAATTAATAATAATAAAATTAGATTTCTTAATTCTTATTAAACATTTAGTCTTAGTTTATTATTACTTACATACATACATAGATACGTAGATACATAGATACATACATACATATATACATACGTACATACATGCATACATACATACATACATACATACATACATACATACATACATACATACATACATACATACATACATACATACATACATACATACATACATACATACATACATACATACATACATACATACATACATACATACATACATACATACATACATACATACATACATACATACATACATACATACATACATACATACATACATACATACATACATACATACATACATGCATAGATACATACATATATACATACCAGGGACGGAACTAGCTTTTTTTGTTACTTGCGGTAACTAACTTCCAGACATTGAGCAAACACCAAACATTTACATGTTTATACTTATGTCAAATAAAGATGCTATGCAAAAAATTGCGATTATTGAAGCCTGGGTACCAAAAAACCCTTAAATTTCAGCCGCAACTACCTCCAAACGTGAGAGCAACAAGTTGACAAAAAAAAAAATTTTTTAATATTCTTAGCTAAAGTTATATTCATCAAAAAATTCTAAATTTCATAGCATAATCTCTCAGCGTTCAAAAATTATGACCATATAAAATTTAAATCTCCCTCAATTTAAGGGGTTTATAAATTTAAATGGTCATAATTTTTGAACGCTGAGAGATTATGCTATGAAATTTAAAATTTATTGATGAATATAACTTTAGCTAAGAATAGTAAAAAAAATATTTTGTCAACTTGTTGCTCTCACGTTTGGGGTAGTTGTGGCCAAAAATCTAGGGCTTTTTTGTTCCCAAACTCCAATCGTCGCAAATTTTTTTGCATAGCATCTTTATTTGACATTAGTATAAACATGTAAATGTTTGGTGTTTGCTCCATGTTTGGAAGATCCGCCCCTGCATAAGTACATATGTTTTTTTGTTGTTTTGCTACATTTTTTTTTTTTTTTTGTTACATTTTAAATAAGCATTTCGTTACAATATTTAAAATACAAATATATAATAATAAAAAATATATATATAATAATGATCGTTGTTAAAAAATAAAAGAACGCCGGGACTCAAAGAAGACCTTACGGTCTTGTCGTCGAGTACCGCTAAGAAATGTTCGTGTTAAAATTTATAAGATATTTAGAAGATAAAAGATAAGTTATCGAAGTAAGAAACTTAAAATATTCCGTTATAAATACAAGATGCGTTGTATCTATTATATATGTAAATTAAAATTGTGAAAGATACATATCAATTTTTATAAAATCCTTGTTAAAATAGAGGGTAAAAAGAAAGATCATTAAAAAATATCAGAAGCATTTTGCTAAATCTTTAATTGTAAAAATGAGTTCTTTAAGCTGTCGTTTAAAAGAAAAGTAGTTACCTTTGATGAATAAAATCCTCAGTAAAATTTTTTAAAACTGTTTCATTCCATAAGAATAGTCTGCGATAATCTATACAAAATTTAAAAAGATTTGTTTGAAAAATGGGCAGCTTTATAAAATTATCATTGCGTAAAATGTATTTATTTTTATCTTTTGATGAATTCAATTTATGGAAAGAAATCGTGGATAAATTGGTTTTACATTTAAACATAAAACAAAGAATATTAAAAAATATTAAGCTCACATATATTTAAAACTTTTATTCCAAATAATAGAGGTTCGGCATAAGTATAACGGTCTTTATAAGAATATATAAGACGTGCTATATGCTTCTGCTGACAATAAAGAGGTTTAAGTTTATTTTTATTTAAGCTACCCCAGGCAATGTTTGCATAGTTTATGTGACAAATAAATGAGTGATATAATTGTATTAAAGTACGTTTATTTAAAACATTTCTTACTTTGTACAATATAATATGATTTTCATCTATACAAACACCTAGAAAGTTGGTTACTGTTACTTTTTTAGTTTGTATATTGTCAATAACAAGTTAAGGCATGTTAATTGGCAGTTTATGTTTTTTGATAAGATGATGGAAAAGAATCCATTTAGTTTTATCAAATTTTTTTTTGGCAATCATAATTGTTATTAAATTCGAGGCTTTGTATAGATCATTAATATAAATAGGGAAAAGAAGAGGTCCTAATATGGATCCTATAGGAACTCCTCATGTAATATTAACAAATTTGATGAAAATGTTTGATTGGTATAAACAAATTGTTTAAGATTAGTTAAATAAATTTTCAACTATTTTAAAACTATGCCTGTTGTACCGTTTATTTTAATTTTAGAATTTTATGATCAATGAATTTTATGAAACGCTTTTGTTAAACCAATAAATATATGAATTTAGAATTGTTAAACGAGTCTGATATACTTCTTGTAAGCTAAATAATAGTATGGATTCAAAAAAATATATTTCTGTCGAAATATATTTTTTTGAATCCATAATGCATGTTATATAATAATTTGTTTGCTAAAAGGTGATTGTATATTGTGTTGTACAAAATTCTTTCTAAAATTTTAGAGCAAATTAAGAGCATTTAAACATTTGGAAAAGTATGCCTTTTAAAACCTCTAAACAGCTTATAACTGCTTTATTTGTCTTTAACAATTTAAAACTACATACATGCATACATACATACAGGACCGTCGTGAGGGGGGAGGCGTAGGAGGGTGTCAAGCCCCCTACGAAGTTTATATTTCGGCAAATTGAACACAAGAGTCGGGAAAATGGAATTTATAGTTGGCAGGTCGGCAAATGTTGGAAAATGAGGACCTTTTTTTTTTGTTTTAAGTTTGTTCTCAAAATAAATTTTTGGCTTTAGTCGGCAAAAAACAAATACGCACCCACACCCCACCCCTATTAAAATCTCTGTACTAGGGTTATGACTTTTTTTTTAACCCCATGCTCCTGTACTGCAGATTGATAAACTTTTACCTAAAAAGCACAAAATGAATTTTTATTTGCATATCTTTTGAAAAAGTTCACCCCGCCATTTAAAAATCGATTTTGACATAAGTACCGTATTTCAAATTTATTTGAAATACAGTACTTATTTAAATTCAAATGTATTTAGAATGTTATAGTCATGTAATACAATAAATTTTCAATCCCACAATGACTCAGATCATTGACCTTGCTCTTGCTTGTTGCATAGAAGGTATAGAAGGCGTAATTTTTCTTTATTTTTGCATGACGAATACATTTCCTTCATTACTTTTATTGCGCGCTCGGCTCATTGATCACTTAGGGGATTTGTAGTATAGATAGCTCTTGCTCCCAGTGATATTTCAAAGAGCTTATATCAAAAATTTCATCAAGGGTTTCGTAGCTTTCCCGCTTGATACATTCATCATAGCATTTCAGTATTTTATTGAGCTTGGCTTGTATAACTTGATCAGATACATGAGGAAAATTCAGTTTAATCTTCCATAATTTAGCGACTTCTTTGGAAATTCCTGCTATTCACTCCTTTCTTCCTTTGATTTTTGGTCCAAAGAAATATTTGCGTTCCATAATTTGTTTTTGGAGAGACATTCTGCACTTTTCTTCCAGTAAATATTATTCCAAAGGGACCATTCTTCTTTTATGAGAGTCTTACCAGATTATTGGTCAATACATCCTTGTTCTTCTGAATGCTTCTTTTGCTAGGCTTGTACGTCGCCATGTGTTGCTTCTGTAATAACTATAAAATTAGTAAATACACAGTCTAAAATGTTCTAGAATATTCTAAATTGTTCCAAAATGTTATAAGTTGTTCTAGAATATTCTAAATTGTTCTATAATACTCTTAATTGTTTCAGAATGTTCTAAATTGTTCCAGAATGTTCTAAAGTCGTCTAAAATATTCTGGAATTTTCCTTAATGTTCTAAAGTTCGTAACACCTTATCTATGCAAGCTTTAAATGATTTTCAGCATAGCCACGCGTATTAGTAATAGCAGTAACAAGAATGAATAAACGACGATTCATAATTTTAATTGCGGGGTGACATTTTTTTACAACTTAGAGGAATTGAACATGTTTTCAATGTTTTCTAACAAAAGTTCATCGATTTATGACAGAAAATTTAAAAAAAAAAAAGTCAAAAAGTCATAACCCTATCCTGCATACATACATACATACATACATACATACATACATACATACATACATACATACATACATACATACATACATACATACATACATACATACATACATACATACATACATACATACATACATACATACATACATACATACATACATACATACATACATACATACATACATACATACATACATACATACATACATACATACATACATACATACATACATACATACATACATACATACATACATACATACAAACGCACATACATGCATACATATAATATATATTTTTATAATAATTACAAAAAACATGATAAAGCCTTCATAAAAACTGGTTTTCGCCTAACTTTTTTAAGAATCTTTTGTCATAAACTTTGCACCAACCCCCCCTCCCCTCACGCAGTCCTACGCACCTCCTTCGCGCTCGCCTAATATTTAAGGCTTGCGCGAAAATGAAATTTTATTTAACTCAAAGTAAAAAGTAATTAACACGTTTGTTGCTAACTACGAGTATGCTCGTAGTAAATTGGCGTCATTTATTTGCCAACTACGAGTATACTCGTAGTTAGCGGGACTTTGATATTTGCCAACTACGAGAATACTCGTAGTTATACTAGAGTTGTTAACCGGAATATTTCGTACAATTCCGGAAAAATAAAATTCTTTTTAAAGGATATTGAGAATCAGGAATTTTTTTTTTGAACCGAATTTTACGAAACAAAAAAAACCCGCAGTGTTTATTTTGCAGATGCTACTTACGAAATGAAGCCTTTCGCTAGTTGAATTACAAAATAAAACTATTTTGCTACATACGAAAGTAGTGCTTATGGAAATCGCACTTGCGAAACAAGCTCTTTCGTTAAACGACGTTTCAAAGTCTATTAAAAAATTTTGTTGGTCAAACGGTTATAATTGTGAAAAATAAAATTTTTATATACCAAAACGTTTATAATAAAATTTTATTTTCAGTATTGCAACATATAAACATTTTAAGTTTTTATTTTTAAAATAATGATAAAAATCAAATTTCTTTCGAAACGAAACTCTTTCGCACCGCAACTTGCGAAACAGTTCTTCGGAAATCGGAAAAAAACTTAGGAAACGCGGCATTTTAAATATATTTAATTACGTTTTATGAATTAAATACGTATAATGATAATATACGTATAAAATAAATAAGTAATTAAAATACTAATTTTTTATATGATATTGATAAGTTTTAGTTTTAAATTTCTATAAAAGAATCAAGACTTTCATAAAATATACTTTTTAGAATGTCATTTAATGAATAAGGATTAAATAATAAAGATAACTTGAACAACGTTAACATACGAATGCAATTGCGAAATCAGGAAACAATTCCTTTGTGGAAATCAAAAATAGACCTAATTTAAGTGATGAATCTTAAAACTTAATTATATAAAAAAATGCCTAAAAATAGCTCTTACTTGTTTTCAAATAGTATAATTTTATGTTTAGTCAGTTTCAATTATTTATTTTTGAGGTGCTCTGTTTTATGAGCTTTTGCTTTTATTAACTCAGTAACAACAAGTAAATTTAAAAAAAATTTAAACACATCCTTGATTAAACACATCAATGATATTTTCTTAAATGTTTTCCTTAATAAATAAATAAAAAAGTCAGGGTGGTAGGGTGGGAAGGTGGGAAGGGCATTTGTTGCTCCTTGTACCGTTGGCCCCGGAAAATGCTTTGATTTTCAACATCCCAACGTTATTGGGACCATACAACTGCTGAAAGTTTTAAAGCTCTAGCTGTTTCGGGGAGCAGTAAATAATTAGCTGCAAGATTTTGTAGCAAAAAAATCGGCACGTACAAAACACCCTTTCCCGGGTCTTCGCCCCTGGAAAATATTTTAACATAGAAGCTCACCAGGACTATACTTTGTTTATTCACTTCTTTTTTTTTTTAAGCTTCACATTTGATTTCAGAAAATATTACATTCAAGTTTTTATTTTAAAAATCCAAGGAACCTAATTTAAATGCGGATAAAGACAGAAATAGCTTAAAACAGATAAAAGTAAAATATTGATAATGCTTTAATTTTATTTCATGAAATTTAAAGTGTAAACCTATTCTTTTGAATGATACATTTTGAAACATTCACCAATACATAACGGAGGTCAATTTTTACAAACAGCACATTCATATCTTTACGTTTTATTTTAGAGCAGACTCGACATGGTTTTGTTGGGAATTTTTCTTTTCATTTGGTGGTATTGTAGACAAGTATTAGAAGCTATTATTGGTGATTCGAGGCACAATTTCATTCAAATGTTCACCGAATAAATCCGTAACAAATAATTCTCTAAACTTAAGCAAGGGAATTGTTTTATCTGGTTCATATTTGCTTTTAGACCAGTAAGCATTAAACAAAAAAGTATCAAAGAGATGAAGTGCTACTTTTTTATACCATCTAATTATCTTTCTTAGGCAATCATAATATGATACCATTTGTTCCGCCCTATCTACTCCTGACATAAATTCTCTTTTGTCTTTCCATTTGGCAAAGCCTGACATAAAGTCTCTTTTATCTTTCCATTTAGCAACCACTACACCCTCTCTGCTTCTGCTTATAACGCCTCCCTGTTTCAGTTTTCCTTATGTACATTCTTTTGGATTAGACTTTCGGTCAGTTCTTAAAGTACCACAAATGTATGTTTTTTGACTTATCATGTGCTTTGTTAACTCAAAGGAATTGTAAAAGTTATTGGTGTACAGGTGATAACTTTTTCCCAGAAATTTTTCCATTAAGTCTAAAACAATAGCTCCCGTTTGACCCAACAAATGTTTACCGTGAGTTGTCTCACCATAGTAGTTTTATAGTACAATACTATATGATTCGCAAAGCTCGTAGAACTTGATACCATACTTATGTCTTTTATTTTTTACATACTGCCTGAATACAAGACGTACCTTCCAAAGCATCATCGACTCATCGATTGATATATTTTTATTAGGACAGCAGATGTTTTCCATTGTATTATATAAGTGATCAAGAAGTCCAATAGTTTTACACAAGCGTCCTCTACCTGAATCTTCATTGTTAATAAAATGACAAATCTGTAACATTAGTTGGAATTTATTTCGTGGCATTATTCTAGAAAATAAGGGAACTCTATAGAGACCGTTCTTAGACCAATAGTGTTCTAATCATGGCATTTTGACACACCCCATATGAAGAAGAACTCCAAGAAACTGCCGCATATCTTCTGAATTTATTGGTTTCCAATCTTTAAAACGTGAGGTTCTTCTAAGAGAACGTTGCTTATTTATTTCTTGCGTTGCGTAGCGATTAGTTTCAACTACCATAGATTTATAAGTTCTTTTGTAACAAATAGTCTAAAGAAATATTATGGTTTCTTGCTCTCCATGTTTATCTTCAAACCAGCATCGGCAGTAAATTGAATTTGTTTTACAATATTCGGCTCATCTTTCCATTGGTTTGAATTTCTAGATGGATTTGTTTCAGAAGTCATTTTGTCAGGCAAAATATTACTTATAAGATCTACCTGTTAAGCTTTGTTTTGATTGTCTATAAGCAAGACCACCCGTTGTTCTAGCTCTTTTCGGCGGCATTAAAAAATCTTCTGCAGTGGCTTCTAGATGAGCGTCTATAAACTGATTGCCATCACTTTCTTCAGTGTTATTATCTTCAGATTCTGGTTCTGATACAGTCAAGCTTGAAGACGTAGTAGTATAGGCGAAAAATGAATCTGAATCTTCAATACCATCATCTTCACTATCCTCACAATCTTTCATAATCATGTGCTGATCTAATGGTGGAATATCTGTGTTGAGCTAATATGAGATAGATAAATTTATAAATCATCTATTTATAAAAAAGATTTTACTTATCTATAAAACACATTAGTTAGTATAACTATACACTAAAATGTTTTTTAATATATTAAAAAACATTTTAAAAACGTTGTGTAAATCAAAGTTTTCACATTTTTAATAACATGCAGTATAACGTAGTTATCAAATATATTTTAGCTTTTAGTCTAAAAGACACAACAATATAGACACAATTTAGAATTAAGAAAATAAAATATAAATTACTTTTTTTACTCATGATAACTCCCAATGTGCATGTGCATGTGGAAAAAAATTGAAACACTATTTATAATAATATTGCATCAAATAAGCTACATTACTATACATTTTCAAGATGTAATTGAGAACTTGAAAGTTGTAATTAAGAAAAGTAAGATGCAATTGAGAAATACAACATGTAATTTAGAAGTCACAATATGTAATTAAGAAACACAAAATGTAATTAAGAAATTATAAAATTTAATTGAGAAACCCAACATGTAAATAAGAAATTGCAATATGTTATAGGAAAAACAAAAGTTCTAATTAGAAAATCCTAATATGGAAATGAGAATATCCTAATATGGAAATGAGAATACATTATTTGTAATTGCAAGTTCACAATGTAAGCTAAAGGTCATTATAAAAAATCTTCTTCTACATGCATTTTAATAAGTTAATAATATCAAATTTAGCATTTGCATGCACCAGCAATACAGTAATACTGTAATGAAATTGAAAGGTCATTATGTTGATTGTCAATACACTATAAACAGAAAGTCTGTTATTAAATTGAATCCGTGCATTTATTTCACTAAATTTGTTTACATCCGTCTTTGAAACAACCAGAACGACTTTGTCCAATTTGTAGACATGAAATACATACAACCGAATAAGTTGAAAGAAAACATTATGTTTTATCTTCATCGAATGAGTTATTGAATGTGCTGAGCGAAATGACGACCCAATCGTCATTTTGCGACTCTGGCGCAAACTTTAGGTGTCAAATATAAGACAGCATGCAATTGGGTCCTTAGTGGAAATTTAAATTTTCTTGGAAGATATGGAGTTACCACCAACCACAAATTACTTTTTCATCACTTTTTTATTTTATTGACAATATATTATTATTATTTGAAAACCAACCCATATGGCTTCGTTGGCCAAAATAGGATCAAACCTAATATTACAAGGTAAACTAAGGCAACAAAATTAAAAATACAAATAACTTCTTTCTGATAATCTATATTATAAACATTTCTCAATTACAATTTTTATCTTCTCAATTACATCTTACGATTTCTTATTTACAACTTTCATGTTCTAAATTACATCTTACGTTTCTCAATTACAACTTTCATCTTCTAAATTACATCTTACGTTTCTTAATTACAACTTTCAAGTTCTCTATTACATCTTGATAAGGTGTAGACACCGCAATGACTTTCACCTTATCAAGATTATACTCATTACGGTGTTACGAGTAAACTTGTACTTCGGCACTGGAGAAAAAAACTTCTTCTCCATTG
Source organism: Hydra vulgaris (assembly GCF_038396675.1). Lineage (NCBI taxonomy): Eukaryota > Metazoa > Cnidaria > Hydrozoa > Anthoathecata > Hydridae > Hydra > Hydra vulgaris. The sequence continues at coordinate 62,356,008 of NC_088928.1, forward strand.
CCAAAGTATGAGTATACATGTAGTGCTTATTTTTTGTCAGTTATATTCAGACTAAAAATACTATAGAATTATTTTAGATTAAAATTATTTTATTTATTGTAGTGTTGATATATAGCCTTGGCAATGAGAATGAAACCGCGAAAAACAGCCTCGGCAAAAATTAATCATTGCAGACATGGTTCGGCAAAGAAACAAAGCGTAGTTTAAAATAGCTCGGCAGCGAACGAATTAAAAACTTTTTTGAAACTCCTAAAAAAACTCCTTTCGTGAAAAAGAATACTTTTAAACAAAACCACGCCTTAAACACTATTAATGAGCACGTGGCACGTAATGAAATCGCATTGTGCTTATTTACTGCGTTAAATAAAATTCTCAAGATAAGTATAAAAGAATGACACTGATTTACAAGAGAATCCTAGAAGTTTCAATATCTGCTTTACATAAAAAAATTTATAACCACAATCTCGTATTTCCTGCGAGTAAAAATATAAAATTTTTTTGTGGATTTTCAAAGCAAAATAACTCAAAATGTTTAGATGTAGTTGCTTCTCTCTCACAAGTCTCCGAACATCATAGCGATCTCTATGAGTTGAGTCTTAATGACCCAACAAAGTTTTGGGGTGAAATTGGGAGAAAAAAATTGCAATGGATAAATGAGTTTCATACTGTAACTGATTCTGATATATCTGTCGGAAAACATGGATGGTTTCTTGGCGGAAAGATAAATATTTCAGGTGGGATTTATGATCTATGATAAAAATTTATCCTGATAATTCTTATCATAACGGAAACTCAGTAATGTTTATCTATATATATATATATATATATATATATATATATATATATATATATATATATATATATATATATATATATATATATATATATCGATTTTTATTTAGACATGTATCGAAAAAATTTATTATTAGTAAAATATAAAATTACAAATTTGAAAACTTTATAAATATTTTTGAAAATCTGCTTTTAATACATAAGTTATTAAAGTTGTCCTAGCGAATAAACAACAATAAGGTATTTACTTTTTTTTAATAATAATTACAATAATAATAATTAAAATAAAAATAATAATAACAACAATAGTTGTTATAATCATATTATTATGATTACTACAACAATATTTGTAGTAATCATAACAATAATAATGACAATAATATTATTATAAAGTAGTATTGACTATGATAAGTATAAGCCTAACAATATCTTATAGAAATAAATTAATGATTAATAAAGATCATATATCTCATACAGAAGTCTGAAAGAACTGACACCAGCTTTTAAATATAATATATAGACATAAAGTATACACAAATATAAAAATATGTAAATTCATCATTTGCAGGTAATAATAAAAAGAAAGAAAAAAAAACAATAATTATAATAATTGTAGTAATAGCAACATAAAAAGGAAAAAAATATTTAAAAAGTAAGTAATATAAGTCTTAATATAAAGTAATACAAGTTAGTATAAATTAATACAAGTCTTAATACTTAAATGGTAAGTAATATAAGTAAATATAATTTAAATAGTAAGTAATATAAAATAATAGTAAATAATATTGTCAAGAAATCAAAATTGAATATTTATAAAAACTTTAAAATGGAAGAGAGCTTTTTATTTAGAGAGTCAAAAATCAGAAGCAAAATTTATGTGCATTTAAAAGGATGGAGTCTTAAGTTTTTAAAAAAACTCTGATGTGACTTAAAGTTTATTATTTTAAGTAATTGATATTGAGGTGATAGTATATTATTATTTGGCAGTCAGCAGTCCTTGAAAACATGAAAAAGTCCTGGAAATTAATAGGTCGTGGAAAAGTCCTGGAAAAAATCCTGATTTAGCAATAATTCTTGGAAACCCTTGAACATTTTTCTTGTAATGGTTCAATATTTTGTTATGTTTTTCTCTTTTACAGAGTTTTTTTTTTGAGTTTGCAGAGAATTATACTGAATTTGATAATTTTATATTTTCTGTAGTTTATAATTTCTGTATTTTTTGTAATGCAAAAAAAATTTTTTGTTCAATGTTACTTTCTAATTAATGTTACTTGCTATCAGTATTATTACCATCTACTAATTATTTAGTTATTTTTTATTTTGGTATTTTAAAAAAAAAATCAACATTTTGTTTTTTTCTGGTCAAGAAAAGATCAATATATTCTTGAAAAACCTAAAATTTTCCTTGGAAAGTTCTGGAAATATCCTGGAATTTTGAGTTAGCAGCTGGCTTGATGCTCTGTAATATGATTGTTACCAATTTGATGCTAATTTGATTGTTGCCAATTCAACTTAACAGAAAAACAGTAATTAAGATGTAATTAAAATTATGCAAGTTAAAATGTTCCTAATAATAACTTAATCTACTTAATATAACCATTAAATTAAGAACTTAATCTACATGATATAACCATTAAAAGCATATTAATCAATACCTCAATATATTTAATAACTTTTAGTTGCTAAAAAGCTGTAAATTATTAATTTTGATTTTAATTTCTACACTATTGTTGAAAGTAAATAAAAGTAATTTTAAAAAATCAGACATCAGTATCAGTGTTCAACTGTATCAGATCCATACAAATACTTAGTAAATATTTTCTGAACAAGGACACATCTTTTACATGAAAGAATGCAGTGACTAAGCTATAAAAATAAAGATTTATACTATGTCTCTTTCAAATAACCTGGAACAAAAATATGAGATCTTTCATTAAAAAATTTATTATAGCAAATTTGAATTCCAAATAATTAGGTGGATCAATCATCAAATCATTTTTTTATATATGTATATATGTATGTATATGTATATGTATATATATATATATATATATATATATATATATATATATATATATATATATATATATATATATATATATATATATTAGGGCCCTGCGAATTGAATCGATTTGTAAATCAAGGTTGCTTTGATTCAAGATTTTATTCGAAAATATGATTCAAGTTTTTCGAATCACTATTTATTTTATGAGTTGTTGTTTTTTCAGATATCCAACACTAAGTTACTATCAAAATATTTTTATTTATCTTGCCAGAGTAAAGTAATTGTAATTCAAAGTAAATGTAATACTGATCAATAATCTTTTTGTAAATATATAAACTTATAATCATGTAAGATTTTTACCCTCCCTAATATGAGGAGGTTGTATACTTTACTTGATCATAACTTTTGAACACTAAATGATTATTAAATGAAATTGAAAACCTGTAAACAAATTTAAATGTATTACAAGTATTATTTTATGCGTATTATTAGTAGTATAAAAAATTATTTATTTTATTTTTAATTATTGCCTCATTACCCTTATAATTGAGGGTAGGGGCAAACATATTGGGATGGTATGGTTCCTAAGTTCAAGTCAGTACAATATTTTGCAAAAAAATTCTTATTTTACATAAGTATAAACATATTTAATTTGGAATTAGTGCCTAATCTGAAAGTTTCATATCTGAAACATCATAGAATCATCCGGACACCTATGAAGACTGGTAGAAGTCACAACAAACAAAAAATTAACAATAGGAATTTAAAAAATATAAGTAGGAGACCATTTGCCCTTTTGTGCAGCGGTTTTCATTAAACGCCAAGAGCCTAAAGCATTTTAAGTTGAATGAAAACTGCTGCGCAAAAGAGGAAATTGGGAGACCATTTTCTTACTTCTATTTTTCAAATTCTTTTCGCATTGCGTAATTTATGTATGATCCCATAGACTTAGAGCAATTGCTATATTTCTACTCCATGGCTTTAACATTGCTTAATTTAGTTATCACAGTACAATTTACATGATGCCAAATGTCACAAGCATCACAGCACACTCACTGATTACCTCTATTTTGATGGATACCACAATTAGGACATACTGTGTCATCATTGTCATCATAATCACTATCATTTTTATCTTTTTTATATAGGAACCTTTTTTTTTATGTATTTCTTTTTTTAACTTTTTTTTTATTCTTGAAGCTTCTTTTCTTGTTTGTTTTAAACATGCTTTTGATGTTAAACTTTCACTATAGCGAAACCTAATAACTCAAACAGAACTTCCACTATAAGAGATTTCAGCATATTTAGACTGTAATCGTTTTGGAATAAAATCTTTGATAGAGGAGCCTTCTGAAGATTTATAAATAAGTAACGATGTCGAAATAGGTAACGATAAATGAGATGATATTGATGTTGAAAAGAAAGCATCATTTACAGGAATGGTTTGAAGGTTAGGTATTGAACATGATCATGTGAGATGATTAGTGGTGAATGTAGGTTTTTTTACTAGTAAATAAAAACATTGAATAAACAAACGTGTTTCAATAGCATCCTTGTATAGAGGAAAAATGCCAGCTCCTTAAAAACCAATTTCAACTTGTTCCACAGTAAAGGAACTCTAAAAAAGGGGGGTTAGTAGTCCTGCAAAATCTTTTTTTGAGACTGGTCCATTATGTGCTCGTGCATATTTTAGAAGTAAACTTTGCCATTTACTTTTTACATGTTGGAAAAAACAGATATATCTACTTTTGCCTACTGAATAAATGGAGAATGGGGGGGGGGGCATTTATTAGTTTTTCTTTTTTTTCTTTTCCAAAAATCCCCAGAGCATATTAGGCCCGCCTCTCCCATTTATTCATTTTGAAGAAATAAAAATTGATTTCGTTATTTTTTTAATTTAAGAAATAAATTTTTTCTTTACTCAAAAGTAAGTCCTATATCATAGATGAAAATAATAAGAACCAACCAAAAAACTTCTTTTCATCTTGAGAAAGGAAAAGTGTATTTGTTAAAAGAATTCTTTTCATAAATAATATTTCTTTTGTTATTAAGTGTGAAATATATTTCTAATGCTTTTTTCAAAAAAAAGCCAGTGTTAATTTCATTTGCTGAAGCTATTTTAAATGTCAAGAAAGTTTGTTTGTGGAGAGAAAGATGAATATTCTTTGTCACCATGATAAAAAAGCAATGTAATATTTTCGCGCCGCAATATGAAGAAATGGATACATACAGAGAAAAATTCAAAACTTGTACTTTGAAAGTACAGTTTTTGATTTTTTTTTAATTTCAAAAAAATTCTTCTGAATTTAATAATTTTCTTCTAGTGTTTTCGTGTTTTTAGCTTTTTTAAAATTCCGACTTTTTCATTTATTTAGACAAACCACCCTCCCCCCGTTTATTCCGCAGGCGAGTGTAAAGGTTGAAGAAGATGAGTAAGGTGAGCAGTAATGCATTGAAAAAAAACATGAAACATGAAAAAATATTAAAAACATTTGCAAGATGCTTTCTATACATTATAAATATGTTTTGCAACCTTTTCAAAAAATGAGGTTACTCTATTTAGCCCTTATCAGGCTTGTGGAGCCGAATATTTTTTTACGGCTCCGCTCTGGCTCCTAAGAAAGGTGTTGCTTCGGCTTGGAGCCAGACCTTTCTTAGGGGCCAGAGAAGTTTTCTCCGGCTCCCATACTTTATGAATAAAAATTGCAAATTTTGGAATATTTTTTTTGGTCACACTTGCTAACCCAAATCCAAACCAACAAAAGCAATAAATTTTTACCCAACTTTCATGATTATAAGGTTAATATATTACTATCACTACTCTACTACATATTACATTTAAGAAGAAAAATGTTATAGGTGTATATACATTTTTTTCGTTTTTTTATTTCTAATTTTTATTCTAATTCTACCCAGTGGGCACAGTACCTTAAAAAATGTTTTTTGAATGTTCCAAAGACATCTAAAATGTTCAAAATACCTTTAAGAGATGTCTTTTCTACGTCATGTGCCCACTTGATACTCAGTGGGCATAAGACCTAAGAAAGACGTTATTTGAACATTCAAAAGACGTCCAAAATGTTGAAAAGATGTTCAAAATTTTCTGAAGATGTTCAATTGACGTCCAAAATGTTCAAAAGATGTTTAAAAGACGTCAGTTGTATGTCTCATGCCAAATGGGTGGTATAATTATTTCGATACGAATAATCTTTGATCATTAAACCGCACATCAAATGTTTAAGAGCATAATATCAATATAAAAATATAATATAATGCAATATATGTAATACTGTAAGAATGTTTCCATATATAATTCACTCGTTTTTTTTTCTTAATAAGGCATATTAAGAAATGCTATCAAAGTATAGTATTTTGTTGAGTACTAAATTGTTAAAATATTCATTTTTATTACTCTTTGGAAAGACTGTAACTGTTAGAAAAATATTTTTAAAAATTTAATAAACCATTCCTTCAACAAATTTGTTAAACAATGAATAAATAAAATTTGTCTACAGTAAAAAAAAAAACATACATTCTATTCCTTTAAAAAAGCACCAGAGCTGTTCAATTTTTGTGGCTCTGGCTCTGGATCCACCAAAAAACAATGGCTCTCTAGCTTCGGCTTGCTCCACAAGCCTGGTCCTTATTACTAATAGTATAAATAGCTTCATCAGAGCTACCTTTAACTAGGATTGCCAGATGTCCGGCTTTTATGAAGGAAAACACAGTAAAAAATTTATTTATACAGATTTGGTACCATATTGTCCTCCATTAAATCTGGACGTCTGGCAACCCTACCTTTAACCCTTTTTCTTTCTGAAGTTAAAGCTGTTTTTTTTTTACCCTGGATGAGCATCAGTAGCTCAATTTTCACTTGTTTTGAAAGAGCTCTCCTGTCACACCTGTTTGGATGCCTTGTTTATAGACATTTCTTTACTCAAAACAGAATTGCAGGCATCTAACATTTCCTGGCTATTTGAGGTTTCCTTTCTCCCTGTTTTAATTTTTGATTGTTCAAACCATTCTAGAAGAAAACATCAATATATTTATTTTTTTATTCTCAAAAATACTTATAAAAAAATTATGTTTGAACAAAAACAAACTGTTTTTCAATTTACCCATAATTTTCTATTCAGATAGTATGAAATTTATAGTTGATTTAAATTTATTAGAGAGTTTAGCCATTTTTTACTAGTCAGGGCAGGCATTAAAAGCAATTTATTTTTAAATAAAAGTTTTATACTCCAATTAGACAAATTAAAAAAATTGTTTTAGCTAAAATAAATAAGACATGAATTATTTTTTAATGTCAAAATATTACTTAGGTAGAATAATGTAAATTTAAAAAAGTATTTACCTTCCTAAACTTAGATACTACTTTATTTTCAAGAAAAATAAAAACAAACAACTTGATATAGACTTTTGATTTAAAAACTTTTTTGTAAACTTCAAACAAATTAAAAACCGCCGTTAAAACATTGATATTAAAAATTAAATTAATAATGGTTATAAAATAGTTATACATCAAGAAATGTTTTAAACTACTTCCTGATTTAGTAGTAAACCTCTATCATGTAAAAATAAATAATTTCTTTTTTACATAACTGCATTAAGTAATTTGGTTTAGACTATTTTAAAATTGATCCTGTTACCCCTCTGATATTATTACTCTGCTTTACCCTTTATATAGGCCTGTGCAGGAAGCAAGAGCTTTAACTCTCGCTCTTGTCCACATTCTTCTAAAGTGGTTTACTGGAGTAATTTAAGGTTTTCGTTTATGATTGTTTCATAAGTATAAACCTCTTTCTTTTTTCCTCTATTTTTAAATATTGATTAGAAAAATTAAAAATTTTTGTGCAAAACTGCATCATGTAAGAACTGCATCATATAAAAACTGCATCATAAAAGAAGACAAAGTTCAAGATTCAGATTGTTTTGTTTTTTTTGCTTACAAAACACAATTGTTTATTATTATTATTTTTGAGTTACAGTCAATATCACTTATACATAAATGACATTTTGGTCAAGTTCGCAAAGTTGTTCATAAAAGAAAACCATTATTGTTGTAACTAAAACAAGACACAAAAGTCATTTTTGAAATAAACCAATAATTGCACAATAAACTGCCACACTTTTTTAAAAACTTTTTTAAATCCCTAATTGAAATGCAAGTTTTTTAATTAGATTATAATTTTTGATTTAAATTATTTAAGAAACCAGATAATATTCTGTTGTAAATCTTTTTCTTTGTCAATGTTGTCTCAATATTAAAGCGATTATGTAAAATTCAGTTTATAATATTAAACATTTTGAGAAATACATTTGAAAAACATGTTTTTTGGATGTTATAACTGCTTTTTTTTATTTTGCTCAAATTTTTATATACAATATGAAGTTATTATGCACTAAATTATGGCATAATAATTTTTATATTATGTACTCTTGAGTCCCTAATAAAAGGAAGGGGAGGGGGAATATTTATTAATTTTTATAAAGTTTTCCCACCCGCCCCAAGCTTATTAAGACTTTTTATTAATTAGAACATTTTATGAGACATTTTATTAATTAGACCGTTTATTAATTTTTACTTATTTAAAAAAAAAAAAATCAGTGAAAATCGACCTTAAAAATTAGAAATTAATTATTTTAGTCACCGATAAAAACAAAAATTTTCAGTGTAAACAGGGGTTAAAAATAAAGCTACCAAGTAAATCTAAATTTTTTGAAAATGAGCTTTTATTTCTCACCTAAGTATAAAACTTATATCAAAATATTAAATCCTATTGAAATTATTATAAAACAGCTGCTAGAAAATGAGCATTTGACCGACAGCCACGCTAGATTTAAATTGTTTTATGCGTGTTTTGTAAAAAATATTTGTTTGGATTTATAAACTGGAATTTTTTTAAAAAAATACTTATATTGTAACATAAAAATCCCCCCCCCCCCTTTTATTAAAACCCTCCCGTTTATTAGATCTGGACTAAAATCCCCCTCCCCTCCCTTGTATTAAGGACTCGAAAGTAATGAATTATCTGGAGAGAAAAAATGGGACTCAACATAAATAATTTATTAAGAAAACTTATGGTAGAATTAGTATTTTGTGTGACCTCATTTAGCTTTTATAATAGCATTTAAACATTTTAGCTTAGATTCCACTAATTTTTTTGTAATATCAGAACTTATTTTATTCCAAGCTTTTGTAACAGCAGTTTCTAATTCTGCCTTTTGTTTCAAGTGATGATTACCTGTTATATGTTTCTGATCATTGTCATGTTGAAATGTAAAATGTCTACCTAATCTCAATTTACAACCTGATGAAATCAAATTATTATTCAAAACATCAATGTACTTATCCAAATTCATTGTATCTTTGATAAATTCAAGATTTCCAACACCATTCCATGACATACAGCCCCATACCATTATATTACCACCTCCATGTTTTACGGTTCCTTGCATGCCACTTAAATAGTAAGCTTCACCAGTTTTTCTCCAACCATTTTGTTTACCATCAAAATGTACCAAATTAATTTTTGATTCATCCAACCACAGTATTTTCTTCCAAAATAAAATTGGCTTATTAACATGAGTTTTAGCAAATAATAATAATTTTTTCTTATGTTGCTGTGTCAAAAATGTTTTTTTACATGGTGTTCAGCTTTTCAACCCATTTTAGTGTCAACGATTTTGGATTGCTTTATCAGTTATTTTGGTTTCAGTGTTATTTTCAATATATTCTGCAACTTTTCTGGATGGCTCAAATCTATTTTCTTGAATAATCTTACAATCAAGTGATCTTCTTTGACAGTAGTCTTATGTTTGTGTCCACGTTCTTTCAAAATCTTTACAGCTTGGTGACTTTTAAACTTTTTTACAATGTTTGATATGGTGGAAGATGTAACTCCAGTTTCTTTTTCAATAGTTTTAAAAGTTTTTTTTTTGTTTAATTAAATCCAAAATTTATTTTCTTTGATTCTCATTCAAATATTGCTAGTAGTGTGATTGCTTTGATTGCTGACATGATTGCTAATATATAGATTTTGCTCCTAAGAATTTCATAAAATAATCTTTCAAGAAAAAAAAATTATTATATATTATTTTTATATTAAATGTATAAATTATTTTTATATTAATTATTATTAATTATTATATACATATGTGTGTGTGTGTGTGTGTGTGTGTGTGTGTGTGTGTGTGTGTATGTGTATAGAGAGAGATAGATATAGATATAGAGATTATACTAGGGCTCGAAATAAGCGTCAGACATCGGACATTGTCTGGTAAAAAACAGACAATGTAATTATTAAATGATTAGATTGTCTATGTAATTATTTAATAATTACATAGTTTATGTATTTAATATATTTACGTAATAATTTATGTATTTAATAATTTACAAAGCATTTTGCACAGTATAGTAGTTTTTAAAAAATGTAATGTAAATATATTTTCCTTTTCAAATTTTTTGAAAAGCTTAGATTTTTTAATTTTTTTTCAAGATTTTCTTTTTGTTTATAATTTATCCGAAAAATTGCGTGGTCAAGTTACAAAAACAAAATATTTTATGCGTAGTCAGAAATGGCGTTTGATCGCACTTCTTTAGTTTTCACTGGACATGTCCGGCAAACTTGAATCTTTGTTGGACAAATTGTCCGGTACTGAAAAATTTGTTATTTCGAGCGCTGGATTATACATATAAATGTATAGATTACATATAAATTATCTTCATACACAGATATACAGATTAGTATTTTTAATGATTATAAAAAGATGCTTCCCAGGGCGCGACGAATTGGCGAACATGCAAGCGTTAGTTAAAAAAAAGACAGAAAAAAGAACGTCATGTTTCCTTACTTTTACTTAAGCAAACGTTGGCGTTTGCTTAAAATTTTTAAAAACAAGCGCATAACTTCAGTAATTTTTTCTCTAAATAATTATGGGGTTTTAAAAGGGTGCGTTTTTTTAAAATTTTCTCATTATCATTAAATTAATGTAATTTTTGCTTGCGCTTTTTAAAGTTTTGAAAAACTTTTTAAGATTTGCAGAAATATATATAATTTAATAGAATATGTAGAACTATTATGTTTATTATAGTTTTCATTTTTTAATGTGTGTTTAACAACAACCAATAATATGATATTTTATTATAAAATATTTAATATTATAAATATAATAGTATCCTATTGAGAATTTAATAATAACTTATAATACTCATATAAGTTATTATTAAGTATAATAACTTATTAAATACTCATTAATGTATTATTATTTTTAAATGTTTTAAAAAAGAAATGTCAAAGCAACTTTTATTTTATTTTTAGTTCCTTAATTTAAATTTCTTCAAGTTTTTTTATAAGCAACCCTCGGAATTAGGAAAATTTTTTTTCCTAATTTCGAGGAACTCAAAAATTATTTGATTCAAAGGTTTTATGATAAAATATAGAAACGAGGTTGGCAATTTTTTGCCGACCTCAAACACTTTCAGGTCGGCAGTTAAGTCTGCATTACTGAATGCCGTCCCTTATTCCGAGGGTTGTATAAGTAAATAAATTTAACATACTAAATTAATATAAAATAAAGAGAAAAATTCACTATTTTGTATTAATGGATAATAATTTACAGTCATATTGTATATCAGTTATCATTAATTTGCACGCACTTTGCAAATGTGTAAAAAATTGTTTTGAATTAATAAAAAATTAAGATATATAAAATTGATATGTAAATAAAATTATCAATGAGAATAAGTAATAAGTTCAGTCACTGCTTACCAGTATTATAATTATTAATTAGTTAATTTGCTTAAATATTAAGTCTAAATCTTTTTAATAGATTTTTAACAGTCTAGAGTTGTATACAATAAAAAAAAGTGGAAGGTTTTCTGAAATTTTGTTTTTAAAATTTAGAGCTTCAAAGTATGAACAAAACATGTTTACACTACTAAAGTTTTTATTTTCAGAAAAATCAGAAATTTTAAATGACCATTTCTCATGAACCGCAAAAAATGTTATACTGAAATTTTCAGGAACTGCTTTTCTCATTGATATAAACCAACCCACCAAGTTTCATCAAAATCTGAGATGGTCCATGTAGGACCTTGGTCTATTAGGCATGCTATGTGTAATTAAGACAATTTTAAAATATTATAGCGTTTTTATAATATTTTGCTGACTGTGACATAATTTCGTTAAATGATATGTGGATTATGGAAAAACAAAAAAAAAACGAAATTATAAATTTTGCCGTAACATAAAAAAAAAGGTTTGTAGCAAAAAATCACAAGCAAAAGATTCTTTTTTATTTTTTTAAATTCTTCCTAAAATCACGATTGCTTGTCTAAATTTAAATGAGAATGTAACTAAAATTAAGTTAATACTGTTGAGTTATATAGATCTAAAGACTCTAAAATGGTGTTCTTTAGATTACAATTAGAGGTAATAAAAAAGTTTTGAAAAAACTATATAAAAAAGAGAAAAGTTTCTTTAAACTAAAAAAATTGAAGCAAAAATTATAACATCTAAAGCTTTTGTTTGAACATAACACGCTGACAATGTTACGCTTATTCCAAATAAAAGAATTCAAATAATTTATAAATACCCTAACCACAGTGGAATGGCGAAAATAATGCAATAGTTATTAGAGTAAATTGTTAGCAAAAAAGCGAATTTTTAGGATAGATTTCACTAGCTACTGCAAGCCCCAAGCTGTCATAGTTAAGAGATCAAATTCAAGATCTGCCTGTTTTAACCAATCAGAAAGTGACAACATTTTTTTGTCAATACTAATGTATATAGTTGTGTCTTCAATAAATATTTTATATTTGTTAATTGTCTGAGAAAAAATTATGTAATGATGAGTCTAACAACCTTTGCTATGATTTTATATATATATATATATATATATATATATATATATATATATATATATATATATATATATATATATATATATATATAAATATATATATATATATATATATATATATATATATATATATATATATATATATATACACACACACACACAAACACACACACATATATATATGCATATAATTTGAATTTAATTTGCAGGATCTCACAATCCAGTATTGACCACCAGTATTAGTTTTTGTTTCAATTTAAAATATAATTTAAAATTATATCAATATATTTAAAGTAGTAAACATCTTTTTATTTGTAAATAATTTGTCTCTTAATTAGAGAACTGTCTTGATAGACATGTAAAAGAAGATCCAAACCGTGTTGCACTTATTTGGGAAAGAGATGAACCTGGAACTCATGTTAAGGTCACTTACAGGTACTTTAAATTTAATAATATATTAAAAAGTAAATATCTAAAATTATTAAGTCCAGGGCTCGAATTAACGTAAAAAAATCTAATCGCGATTTTTTTGTTGCTCATAACCCCTCCTCCACTCCCGCCGGAGGGGAGGGGGCATTATTTATTTTAACTTATTTATAATAACATATATAATAAGTCTCATTTTTGCATAAGATGTCATAACATTTACGTTCAGCGGTTGTAAAGTAGCTTTAGTTATAATTTACATTATTACTATTATTATATTGCATTAAATCTATTGGCTGTATTTTTGTAAAATCAATGAACTTGATATAATCTTCTTTTAATTAATTATTTCATTTTCTATTTTATTTACATATTTTAAACTGTTTAACACAACTAGAATATTTAATTTTCTATAAATTTTTAACAGTAAACAAAATTATTTAAAACTCTAACAAAACAATCTATAAATTTGAAACAGTTATAAAAAACTATTAAAAATGACAAAACATTATCGTGATAAAATGTTAAAACTTAACATTTTCACGAAAACCCGCACAATCACAAACAAGAATGATAATTAAATTCTTATTAAGTAAGTTTTCTTATCTAAGTAACCTTATCAAATTCCCATGATATTTCTATCTATTGCTTTTTCATTCAATGTATTTTTTAATAAAAGTTAGCGTTCACCTTTTTCATTCAATAAAATAAAGCGAAAGAAAAAAATGTGTCTAAATAATAGAATCTTTTACGATCTAATACTTTTTTTGATTTTTGATTTATGTTTTGCCAAGTAATACGCAATATTAAACTTTTTCCGTAATGAGTCAGCGTCTTTTACAGCCATTTTACGTAAACCACGACTGATTGGAGTATTATGAATAACATGGTTAGGTAATGAAATTGAACCTAATGTTTGTTGATGAATTCGCGTGGCCTCTTTATGTTGCGCACTGCTCAAGTGCGATGCCAGTGAATCTTTTTTTATAGATATTGTTCCTGGTTTGATCCAGGTCAAGGAAAACAATTTTGTTTGACTTATCCATTTTTCAAATTGTTTACATAAACTGCATCTTAATCTTATAACTTCATTTCCATGTAAGTCGTATTCTAACTCGCAATTAAAATGTTTTTCCCACTTTTTAACTGTAGATAATCTGCATCTGTGGTCCTTATTTGCATCCATTTATTGCTATTAATTTAAAATTAGCAAGTGTACTAACAAACTTTAAAGTTTTTTTTTAATAACTATTTCTACTATGCCTTCCACTATTCTTCGCAAAATAAACTTATAAAAATATCATTAAATTTGTTCATAATGAATGAGCTAAATCGGAATAAAGCCCTTGAGAATTCTAGTTAAGAAAGTGACTTTTCAATCAATTAACTTTTATTTCTTTTTTCAATCAAAATCTTTTATTTCTTGATTCGAATAGGTATTTAATCAATTAAATTTTTCCTTCCTTAACAATCGGTCTTTTTCCTGCATTTGAATATTTTTGCTAATTGATTTTCTAAATCTTTTATTTTTCTTTCTTTTACTTTATGTTCCGCTTTAAAAAAAAAATTATCATTACAGAAGTCACTGCAGTTTTATACTGTAAAAGAACACTAAATATTCGAGAATAGAGTATCAATCTTCTAAAATAAAAAAGAATAATCACGAAAAAAAGAAAGATTGCGAAAAAACAAATTTTAAGAAAAAACTAATCGTGAAGGTGCGAAAAGTAATCGCGATGCACTTAATTCGAGCCCTGAAGTCATTTAAAATTAATAACTTACTATATAAAGTGAGATATTAAGTTAAGTATTATAAATTATTAAGAGCCGTTATCGATAAGAGTCAGACAATTTTTTTAAAAAAAGTACATGAATCTCATCAGTTCTGCTCTTATTTACATATTTGCTTTACATAATAGAAAATATTTTATTCATTTTTATATTATACAACTAATCCAAGAGTGTTTTTATTTATTTTTATATACATAAAAACTAAACTTCACATGTATATTAAAATAGATTTAAAAAAAGGATAAACATTGACAGCAAACATTGAAAACGATACAAGACAAAAAAAAATAATAATAATAATTGAGAAAATACAATATTTGTATTTTCATGGTTTGGTTGTAAAATATTACAACCAAACCATGCTAAACAGCTGAAAGTGAATAAAATGTAAAATAAGCCTAAAAACTGTAATAAAAGAATATTTGCGTCGAGTATAAAAAGTTAAAAATAACACACTATTAAAATAAATTAATAAAGGCGATAATACAAGTTTTGTAAAACTTCCTTCTGTCAAGAGTTTGTGTTAACCGGCGTTTCATGCACCATTCAACATCTGCTTTATATCCACCTTTCTCTTGCTTTCAAAGTGTGACTTTTAAATTGATTAAAATATATTTAGCAGCTATTCACTTTATTGTCATCAAAAAATTGTACTTTGAGGCTGTTCAAATAATACATGATACTTTTTTTGTCGTTTTTCTAACACCCCCCTCCCCTATGTGACATTTTGTGGCATTTTGAAGAACCCCACCCTGTGTGACATGACAAAAAAATTTTTTATAAGTTTATGTTTTAATAATACTTTAAGTTTAATAAACTTAATAATACTTGTTGTTCCGCCATGTCGATATTTGAAAATTGGACGAGTTTTAGTCAATTTGCTTATTTTGCATTATGTCATACTTTAAGAAGCATTTCAAAAAATCAGCCGTGAAAAAAACATTTCTTAAAAAACTTTTCCGACTTAGACCGCTATAAAAACCGAAGCCAAAAGGTTTGAAAAAAGTATTAACTGGAAATATGTTGATTTAAGTGTTCACTGCCATATACAAAAAAAACTTATGTGTGATCTTTACTTACTCTATATAAAAATCAATTTGAAAAAAGGTAAAAATCTGATTTTTTTAAATAATTTTTAGGTATATTCACATATATAATAAATACTTTACAACATTATATAGAGACTAGTATATAGGTGGTAAAATGATTACAATATAAATGAATAGAACAAGTCACTGGTATTAAAAATAAAATTAGCATATATTAAAATCGGAGAGTTTTAACTGTCAGTATTTTATTTTAAATACTGTTATAGTATATTATATTACAATATTCGCCTGTTCTTGTATTGCCATTCTGAATTCATTTTCATCACCTTGATTGTTATTTTCAATATTTTTTCATTCATTCATTGTTTTCAATGTTTTTACATTGTTATCATTATTGTGATTATTATTCATTAGTTGTTTTTTTTTCAATTGGCTGATTGCTTGCTGTTAAGCATAAGAAAATCTAAAACTGCTTCTTACTGGTAGCGCCCACTCATACCTTGAAACAAAGGTATGATAGGATATTGATCATGTGCAGTTTTGAAAGTCGTTTCAGGTATAGTATATTCCAATATCTCCACAATTTTATATGTTCTGTAAAATACTGTATTGAATGATATGAACTGACATTCTTGATAGCTTCACCTAAAAACGATGTTTTATCACCATTAGTTTGTAATATAACTATTTTTGGATTACTTCAAACATTTCCATAATGTAATGCTGTCTAAAGGTCTATTGCTTTAGTTAAGTTATTGCCTGCATTAATAAGCGATATTGTCTAGCCCTGTTAAGCACTAGTGATCGTTCGATTGCACATAAGATCCTCCAGAGTTAACTATCAGACAACAGTTCATAATGTAGCAGTGGTGTCAACTATATTCATATATATATATATATATATATATATATATATATATATATATATATATATATATATATATATATATATATATATATATATATATATATATATATATATATATATATATATATATACAGTACTGTGAATATGTTTTAGACCACTTACATTTTTTCAAAAAATCCTGGAGAATTCTTCTCTTATATTTAAATTTGTAGTTCTATATTATAAACCTATTAAAACACATGTAATTCACACAAAATATGGAACAATTGCAAACTTTTTAATGTCAAATATAAAAAACTCCTAATATCTATTATGTCCTCCTTTTGCCTTAATCCCAGCCAATAATCGCCGGGGAATAGATTCGTACCAGTTAGTTATAAAATCCTGGGGTATGTTCTGTCATTCTCTTTGAAATACTTCAAAACATTCTTCAGCATTTCGGGGAGCATGTTCAACCTTTCCGTCCAGGTAATCCCAAATATACTCAATTATATTTAAATCTGGACTCATTATTTAAATATATTTAAATCTGGACTCAGGCCAGGTCATTAATTCCAGTACTCCTTCCTCTGCCATTTCATTTAAATAATTTTTTGCCACTCGGAAACAATGTTTTGGGTCATTGTCCTGCTGCAGAATAAAATTATGACCAATTAGTTTCATTCCAGAAGATATAGCATGGTGCCTTAGGATATCCACATAATGTTCCCAGTGAGTTGCCCCTCTATTTTGATCAAATCACCTACTCCAGATAAAGATAAACAGCCCAAAACTTGTATAGAGCCTCCTCTGTGTTTAATAGTAGGGTTTAAACATTCTGGCTAATAAGCTTCTCCAATTCTTCTTCGAACATATTGGCGTCTTTTTGTTCCAAAAATTTCAAATTTGGACTCATTGGTGTACAGAACCCGATTAAATATTTCCTGGGCCTAATTTTTGTGTTGTTTTGCATATTTAAGTCGTTTTTCTTTATTGCCATGCCGTAATGTTTTTCGAATTGCAACACACCCTCTTAATCCCGATTTGAGTAGGTGTCATTGAATACAAGAAGAGCTGACATTTTTCCCAGTTGCTGTATTAATGTCCTTTGTCAACTCGGTTGACAAAGGATATAAATACAGCAACCTTCTTTATGAAGCACAATAACTTTTTGTCTCTCTATTAAAGATATTTTACCCATTTAATTAATCTAAAAATGCTAACTAAACATTTAAAAATAAAAACAAATATTTAATTTATCTAAAAAATTGTAAATACGTCTACTTATACAAGTGGTTTAAAACATATTCACAGTACTGTATATATGTATACATACATACATATACAGCATGGAAAATAATAGCCAGTTAATGACCGCCCGAATGACTAAAATTACTATTTTGACCTCCCTAAATGAATTCTTGCCGGTCATGGTTGACTGGTAGAAAAAAATATTAGATTTTTGAAAAGCAAGGTTTGACAAATAGTCAGGGTGTAATTTGGAAAATTAATATACTAAAATTTCATAAAATTATTTAAGTTTTGATTATGCATTTAAAATAATTTTATTGTTTACGATATGTTACTTTAATTCGCTTTGTTTTTAATATTAAATATGACGTAAACTATATCTATTAATTTTTTTGCTTCACTTCTTTTGATTACTTTTATTTTACTGGTGGTAAAAATCCTTTTTTTCATAAATGATTAAAGCTCTTATTTTATTATTTTAATACATTGTTTTAATAATAATAAAATAAAATAGTTTTTGTATTTAACTAAGAACTTTTTTTTTCAACTGTACTTTTAACTTTGTTTTTATTTTCTTTAAATCTTTGTATTTATTTTATGGTAAATTTTTGCCGCAAATGGTATAAATGAATATATTATAGTTAATTTAATAGCACAATAGCACCTTTTTTTCTCTATAATAAGATTCCTATATATATATATATATATATATATATATATATATATATATATATATATATATATATATATATATATATATATATATATATATATATATATATATATATATATATATATATTTAGTGAATATTTTGTTTTACGTAACATCAGCAGTTTTTATAGTAATGTTTCATAAAACTGTCTTCTTAATATTAAGTATTCTGTTTAATGAGAGTTAACAATGTTATTGTTAACTAACTAGCATTAGCAGTTTTTAAAATGGTTTTAATGGGCAGAGAAATAAGATGTGCAAGTATTTTTCTTTAGCTTGATTCAGTGATGGATCCAAGATTTTTTGGTGTTTGAGACATAAAGCAAAATCCAAACATTTGTATGTTTATACTTATGTCAAATAATGATGCTTTGCAAAATATTGTGATGGTTGAAGTCTGGGAACAAAAAAGCTCTTAAACTTCTTAAGCAAACGTGAGGGGCAACAAGTTGATAAAATGTTTTTTGTACTATTCTCAACTAGACTTATATTCATCAATAATAATAACCTCCTCAAATTTAGGGGTTTTAAACTTTATATGATAATATCATATAAAGATATACCATAATTTTTGAATGTTGAGAAATAATACTATAAAACTTAAAATTTATTAATATAAGTCTAGTTGAGAATAGTACAAAAAATATCTTATCAACTTGTTACCCCTCATGTTTAGGGTGGGCAGAGAGAATGAAATTAAAAGGCTTTTATGTTCCAAGCCTCCAATCATCGCAATTTTTTCTAAAGCATCATTATTTGACATAAATATAAACATACAAATGTTTGAAGTTTGCTCCATATCTGTAAGTTAGCTATCTCAAACACAAAAAATTTTGGGTGCGTCATTTTTTTTTTGTACTTATTCAATCTTTAAATTAAATTTTTTCGTAGTTTTTCCCACCATTTGCAATTTAAAGTTATTTTTAAATAAACTTAAATTTATCAATAGTACGTTTGCTCATTTTATTTTATTATTAATGAAGGAATCAGACAAAGCATATATTTGAAAAAATATTTTTAGTGAAAACTTCGTTTTATGCAGGGATGTGGAGTCGTTAAAAAAAAAGCTCCGACTCCAATCGTTGAAATTTTCAGAGTACAACTCTGACTCCAAAGCAAAGTTTTTAAAAAATCTTTGAATTCTTTAAAAAATATTGCGCGATAATTTAAAAAAAAATTTTTGTGAACTATATGAAAAGTTCTTTGAAGGTTTAATATTTTGTATATGCATTTGCAATATCGAGAAGTTCTACTATTGGAGTCAGAGTCGCAATTTTGTTTAGCGACTCCGACTCTGCTAAAAAATTGTATTCAAAATATATTTAAAAAAAAATTTAAAATTAAACTACTTCAATGGTATCAAAATTTCTTTTTTAATTGAATGAAAATCTGTGTGCGCTTTATTTTAAACTAATAACATTAGCTGATAATTTGAATGTTACTTGCGTTTCCATTGAAAAATCAGTTGGTTTTATTTAAAACTATTGTTTTAATAGGAATATAAATTCGTTAATTTTTAAACATTTTTTTTTTTGTATTTATAAAACTCAGTCATAAAATTTTTGTAAAACTCATAAGAACCATTACTAAGATAAAAGTTTAAAAAAAAAAAAAAGTAAAAATTTTGACTTTCCAAAAAAAATAGTTGACCCTCAATTCCGTCAGTTAGCCGGTCAAATTGACCCTTTGCCTTCAATTTCTTATTTTTCATGCTATATATATATACACAGATACGTTGTTTTTGTTTAAAAAAATTGTATATAATCTTAAATTTAGTGTTATTATAATTAAATTTTATCTAAATAAAAGATTATTATAGTTCTATTATATAATAATAAAAATAATAATATATAAATTATAATAATTATATAATAATGAGATTATTATTAAAATCTTTATAATATTCTCAAAAGCAACCTTTTAGGGACCTTTTGATAATACTTCTTCATTTTCAGCATATAAGCAATAGGTTGATATAATTTAGCGAAATGTTGATATTAATTTTAAGTTCTAAATGCGATGTTCAATAAGTTTCATCTCAATCAGAGTTTGTTAAGGTTGGATTCCATATAGTCATTAAAGTTTGTTAAGGTTGGATTCCATATAGTCATTAAAGTTTGTTAAGGTTGGATTCCAAATATTGCATAACTTGTTGTGTGACAATAGTCGTGCGACTATTGTTGCACAACAAGTTATGCAATATTTGTCCTATGACCAGCTGTTTTAGAAGTGCTTAAAACTAATGTTTTTATTGTCAGTTCTGTAATGCATGGCAAATATTTTGTTTTGTTTTATTACTCATTATAATATTATGAGCCTGTTAGTGGTTTTATGGTATATGTGTTTTTAGTTGAGCACAACAAAATATTGTAAAGGTATAAGTTAAAAAATGTATGGTACAGTAGTTAAAGATTTTTTTAATTAAAATAACAAGTTAAAAATCTGCATGAAACTTTTGTTTAACTTATTCTTGTTAAGAAATAATTATCAGGAATCCTCACAACTTAGGCGCCTATTCAACGGGGGCAGTTTGTGATATTATATTATTAGTTTAATGCTGTAGCTTGTTAAAATACTTAATTAGAACCAGCATTAAATCTTCTGTCCCAGTTCAAGATATACAATCAGACTCAGCAATAGCTGTATTGCCATCTATCAAGCAGCCAGTGTCACCAATGGCTTTGGCTACCTCCAACAAGCTTCAGAACGATCTGATTCAACTGAATCTTCTTGTTATGCACCTGCCAAGCAGATTTCTAGAAAATCAATCCTTAAATTTCTAAATTCCTGGCTTGACATGTACAAATGGCTTAATTATTACAAAGACAAAAATAAAATGTTCTGTTCAGTATGTCAAAGGAATAAAACTAACAAGGCCGCTTATTCAAAATTTACCACAGAAGGATTTATTCATTGGAAAAAAGCCATTATAAGATTTAATATGCATGAAAAATAAGCAAATTACTGATATTACCAAAGAATCATACAAAGATAAAGGTATAAATATATCTTCACAAATTTTGTCCTCGCACCAAAAATGTGTGAAGGAATCAAGAGAAGCTCTCCATAATATTATTTCCACTGTTGCCTTACTCGCAAGACAAGGTCATACAGATGAAGCTTGAGTCAGTTTTTAAAATGTAGAGCTACAGAAATTTGAGTCAGTTTTTAAAAGGTAGAGCTACAGATGTTTCACAATTGAGTTCTTGGTTACTGAGAACGAAATATAAATGGATTTTGCATGAAATAATAAACAGTTTCCTTGAAATAGTAGTATCCAAAATAATCATAGTTATTACTGCCAAAATTAAGAAGGTTAAATATTTTTCAATAATGCTTGATGCGACCATTTTGTCCTACACAATGGATATTGCGATACACATCGCTTTAAAAAAAAAAGAGGGTCCTGCCTCATTTTTTCAGTATTACATAGTTCTGAAAAGAAATTTTGTAATTCCTATAAATAATGTAGTTCAGTATTTTTTTCAACTGGATTAGACAGATACATCTATTATGTTGAAAATTACTAGTAGCATCCTAAAACATTTGGAAGGAGCTAATACCGTAAAAGTTTACATTTAAAAACATGCACTGATATTATTGATGCATTAAAAAACACCTGTTACAACATGAAGAAAAAAAATTTAATTCTGCCATGTGGGAAGATTTAAAAGAGGAATTGAAACTTATTGGTTTATATGAACCTAATGAACCAATGAAGGAAAAAAAATCGTCTTTCATAGACGTTTTAAATAATTTGAAATGTCATGAAAATAGCATGATTCATTTATCAGCTATAACTGTGCATTTAATTATGAGAGTTCCGATAACAACATGTACTACAGAGCGATCATTTTCTATGCTAAGAAGAATGAAGACATACTTAAGAAATACAATGACCCAGAAGAGATTAAATCACTTGCCCATTATCAATTGTCGCAATAAAGAACTGGATATTCTGGATATGGGGAAGATTAGTAATAAATTTGTAAGAAAGACAACCATTCAAAGCAATATTTTTGCTATAAAAATTGTTAGTTCATAAGTTAATAAAAAAAACCATATTTTTAATTATTCATGTAAGGACGGAAAAGCTAGGAGGAAATTTTTGCCTCCTAGCATTTCCATTCACCCCCTTGGTCAAAATGAAAAGTTGGCGCTTGTGCCTCGCAACACTTCTGGCAAAACGAAGACTTTGCTCAACAGCTTTAATACTAATGGAGAATGTTTCTCTTAACTTTATCTTAATTAATTAATAAATTAATATTTAAAAAAAGATTATATTTAGATAAAAATAATATATAAACTCTTAATTATATGAACCAAAATTATTTTTAGAACAATGGAAAGTAGTATAAAATATTGTCTCCTGAACTGCCAGCTGACACTTTACAATTAATTACTAGCTCTAAGAACAATGCAAAATAAGAATAAATTAAAAAAACACAAATTTTTTGATTCATCATGGTATGGTTTTGCCAGCCATATGTGATGCAAAATATCGCTTGACTTTGGTAAACATAGGTAGTTATGGAAGAGATAATGATGTTTTAATACTCAATGAAAGTAAAATGGGTAAAGCTTTTAAGAACAACTTATTTACTTATGGCACACAAGTACCACTAGTGCTAGTTATTCTTGCAATAAAACTTAATGAAGCCTTTTTCTGGTAAAAACTTGACAATCAAAAAGCGTATTTTTAATATTGATTATCTAGGACTAAACAGACAATTAAAAACAGGTTAAGAATTATGGTCGCTAAATAGTCCAATAAAAGTAACCCCTGAAATTATTGAAAACATCATAAAAGCTGCAATTTGTTTACATGATTACTCAAGGCTCAACAATGGTATTCACTATGTACCATCTGGGTTTGTTGGTTAAGAAACAAATTCTTGTGAAGCTAATCCTGGAGAATGGTTTACATATTTTACCGTGATATACAAACAATCAATATATACAACCGGTGCTAGCACTTTAAGATCAACACAGAATATTTTAATCATCCAAGTGGGTCTTTGTCATGGCAACAAAACTAACTAGTTGTGTCATGGCAACAAAACTAACTAGTTGTAACTAGTTGTGGACACAATCTTGCAGGAACAATGAAAAAATCTTTTTTTAATATTTTTAATATACTGCTATAATAGTTAACATTAAAGTAAAACGTTACACTTAAAATAAAATGTAACACTTATGTAAAATGTTGAAATTTTTAAACAACTGGTAATGTTATATATCAGGCAACAATATCTGGAATTTCTAGAGCAGCTAAATATGGCTGAATGTTCACTTTAGTTACTTCTTGAGTTTTAGAGGGTAATCTCTTGATTGATGCAAAAATAGATTTACAAAAATGTATAATATTATTGTTTTCTTTAGGTGCACAAACTCCTAATGTTGCATTAATATTGTTTGTAGTACTGAATATTGCATCTTGTAGTTTAAGTTTTCATTAAATAAAGGTCTTTTCAACTGTTTTATTATATATTCATAGAGATGTTATTTCAGTTAACAATGTTTGTTGATTACTAGTATTAAACTTATGTGTATTATAAAACAAATTTATCACACTTGTATTGTTACTTGAATTTTCTTTTTCTAATTCTATCTGATTACTAGGTTCATCATCATTTATTACTTCCATTACTCATACATGACAAAGGTAAACCTACAATATTTGTTATTGTATCACTGCTTTTGTTGTTTTGTATCTCTGTTGTTGTTATTTTATCACTAATATTAGTTATTGTATCTCTATGATCAATGTAAATACTTAATCATTGCAAAAATTGTGTTCTTTGGTGATATTAATTTGTCCTGAGCCAGAAGATGTACATTTTTTCTCCTCAAAAAGCAGCTGTAAGCTGATCTTATCTTTTTGTATTTTGTTTCATGTTTAAAATCACACTATGTAGTTATTGGATGTGTTTTTACTATTTTAAAAAAATCTGGAAATTTATATATCGTATTTACTTGGTTCAAAAATATGATTCAAAAAACTAAATTTGCTGAGTTAATGTAACGAATCAAAAAAGTAGAAAAGTTGCAAGAAGAAATCATCAAAGAACATCAAGAGAAGATTAAAATTTTGGAGATTAAATTAAGTTTAGTTGAAGTTAAGAACAATGCATTAAAGAAAAAGTAAATGAAGAAAATCCAATAAAAAGTTTTAGTAGCCTTTTTAAAATGGCAAACAGACCTAACATTCCTGCAGTTGATGTTATTAGTGCAATGACAGTTGAGCAAAATGATATAAAACATAAAGAAAAAAATATTGTTATATTTGGCATGACAGAGTCAAATAAACTTGATAATAATGAGTAAGAATTGGACGATAAAAGTGTGTTTTAAAGGTGTTTGAGGAGATTGGTGCTGTTAGCCTTAAAATTGCAAGAATTCATTGTTTTAAAAAAAACACAAATAATAAAAATCCAAGCCCGATACTAGTTAAACTTCAAAGCAAAGTGTTTGCATTGCGGTAATTAAAACAGCAGAGCAATTAAGAAAAAGTAATTACTTCAAAAATGTTTATATAAATTATGATTTAATACCAACTCAATGATATTTTTTCAAACAATTAATAGATAAACGTAATCGACTTAATGACTTAGATAATTAAAACATAAAAGATTATAGAAATGGGATTTGGAATGACATCATCAAATTTCCAATATAATTATCCTGGCTCAAACAATATAAAAAACTTTATTAAATTTATTTATGATTGTCTGTTAAAAGTTTTGAAAACAAATATCCCTCAATTAAAAACAAAGTGCCGCATAAACCAAAAAATAAATTTAAACCAGACTTAAAATCTGACTTAAATTGTTTTAATATCCTTAAATAATAAAATAGATAAATTGCGTTACACCATCAAGGCATATTTTCAATATGCCTTGATGACACCAAGTTTCTACAATTAAGATTTAATCTACATTGCAGAAACTTGGTTGAACGAACTATCTGACACTTAAAGAAAATTACGTATTTTATCGTTGTAATTGTAAAAATAAAAAAATTGGAGGAAGGGTTGCAATTTATGTAAAGAACTCATATGCAGTCACCCTGCCAACTATAAATTGTATAGATACCGAACAAGTTTGGGCTTGCCTAAATTTTGGAATCGAAAAGATTTTAGTAGGTTGCATTTACAAGCCGCCGAACTCAAATGAACTTACTAATGAGAAAATTATAAATATTATAAAAGATGCCAAAAAATTGATTGAAAAAAAATCTTTACAAATCTCATAATAACAGGTAATTTTGATTATAACACAATTAGATGGTTTTTTAACAAAGCACTATCAGTTGGTACTCAAGCTGAAAATTTTGTAAATTGTCTTGAATGTTTTTTAAATCAAGGGGTTGTGAGCCACCGGTCATGAAATAAACATACTAGACTTAATAATAGTAAATAATGCCAATAGAGTTAAATGGATTCAACTTTGAGCTCCTTTAGGTAACATAAAGCAAGGACATCACATAATAACTCGGCAATATATTATAAGTGAAAAAGATGTAAGCAAGACCTAACACCTTTAAAAAAATTTTAAATTAGGAAATTTTTTTGAGATATCAAACTATAATATATAATGCAGTTGTGGTGTAGTTGTAGAGTGCTTGCTTCATAAGCGAGAGGTTCCAAGTTTGATTCGAGCGCTCAACTTGTTTCTCCGCACAGCAGCCTTGTTCGTCAAGGTTCGTGTTTCGGAGTTATAGAGTTGAGAGAGGGTTATAACCACAAGTAGCCTCCTCATCTGTAGTGGCCTTCTCGGCCTAGGGGAGGTGAATTATTTAAAATAAAAACTATATACATGATAAATCAGAGTGCTCTTTCTTGGACAAGAATATAAATGATTGTTGTGAGCTTTTCAATTATCATTACCAAACAGCTTGTAAAAAATCTATTCTATTAGTAAAAATTAATCATAGTAACAGAAAAATATTTCTTAACAAAGAGACTATAAATGATATCAAAAAGAAGAATAAACTCCTGTATATCAATAGATTCTCTTTATGGACAGATAGTTTAAAAAAATCCCAAAAGTAAAGCATAGTAAAGAAAAAAGAGAAGTATATAAAAAAGTTAAAAAAGCAGTTTCATTAAAAGAGTACAATAGAGGTTAAATTTCCCGATATTTGTTGTATTTGGCAAGTATTTTACATTAAAACCTGTCTCTTAAAATTACAAATCAAAAAACTACCAATATTGAGATTAAAAGGTTTTTCATTAAACGATTTCAATTTTAAAATTTATTCTATAATGTTACACTTTATTGTTATATTGGCCAATAATTGTTCAATTTTAAAAATAAAATAAAATAAGCAATACATGTTTTACAGAATGAAGTTCATTAAATATATTTTCACATGATTAAATAAAAATTTCGAGTATATTTGAACCCGATGAAAAGTTTAACAAATAAATGCTGTTAATTAAACTTCCATAAGGTTAACTCTTTCGCTACCAACCGTTTAAACAAAAATCATAATGCGTATCTTTTGAATAAAATTTGGATTACATATTGACAACTAATTAAAATTAGAATATAAAATCTTTTTAAAGGCATAACAAACTATATGCCAATAGAAAGCTAAACAAATGAACTTTTTAATAAGTTTTAAACATGCACCATTGAACAATAAGAAATGCAAAGTGCTTATAAGCATTAAATACTTCTACAATACTTCAACGAAATACGCTTTTATGAGTTAAATTTTACAGTGTTAGCGATGCTTTATTTTAGAACTAAATTTAAAGATGTTTTTTTTTAATCAAGGATTACTCACGATTTTTAACTTTGTCAAATGATAACTTTTTATAATAACACAATATGGCTCTTATTTGTTCTTGATTATATAATATAACAATATGTATAACAATAAATATAACACAAAAATAATTTAAAGCAACAGACGAGATTAAAATATCTGAAATATTTTATTCATACTTTTTATGCGAACTTCGCGAAAATTAAAAATAAAATAACTAAAGACATTCTACAGTAATTTATAATGAAAAGAAAACTTTTATATAATAATAAGTAACTAAACAAATTTTTAAGTAATCTATTATAATTAAAAAAAATTCGATAATTCGATTAAAAAAAAAAAGAATTTTCGATTTCTTATCAAAGTTCTACAATGATGTCATTTACTAAAACTCTTTAGAAATAAACGCGCTTGAATAAATTATAGTATGTAGATTGCGGCATATATTTTAAAGACTTTCACATATTTTAATAAAATGAACTTTTAAGATAAGATTGCTTAGATCTAGTAAAAATTCATTTAGTTTTAGATTTGTAATCAATTTTTCAAAGTTTTCCAGTCAAAATTTTATGATATGAATGATTGTTACTTTTGACAAAATGTTATTAAATAAACTTTTTTTTTTTCTTTTTTTTTTTTTTTTAATTATTATTTTCGATTAACAATAATTATTTTTATCTAGATCTTTATAAAAAAAATTAAAAATAAAATTCCAAATGTTTATTTAAAAAAATTCATTTCAATGTTGAAAAAAAGATTAATGCTTGTGCAAATTTCTTATGTTTTGATTAGTAAAGGGGGTTATCTTATTTGGATATATCTGGAATGCCAAATAATTTTTTCAACTTTTAGTTTTTCCAGAGTTACAAAAAAGTTTTCCGTAAATACAAATTTAAATATGTATTTTTGCAATATATACTTTTATTTTTTTCAGTCATTTTTCATTCAAAAAGAAAAGTTTCTAAAAAATTGAGAAAGCCATCACTTTAAAGCTAAATTAGGACAAATATGAAGAAATATATTCCAGTCTTCTCCATTTAACCAATGCTTTTGGGCTTAAGTCATTACATGCTTGTCCACGTGCCTGCAAAAACTTTAGCATATAACTTTGGCGTATAATAAAACGCTTGCCAAAAAAATAAAAGTGTTTTGTTTTAAATTGCAACAAAATATTTTTGTTCATTTGTTCAACTTTTATGAAAAATGCTTTTTTTTACCAGTTTTTTTTTTTTTTTTTAAATTTATTTATCTAGTATTTATTCATTACATTTTTTCGGCTATTTTTATTTTAATTTTAAATAGCAGAAAAAAATGAATTTTTTAAAACGCACAGTCTAACTTAAAAAATGATCATCCTACCAGCGCTTTTTCAAGGAAAATATATGCCATTCATTTCTGTTTAGCAGCGCTTTCGCGCTCGCCCCACACACCCGCAAAAATTTTAGCCAGCGCATAATAAAACGCTTGCCAAAAAATTAAAAGCATTTTGTTTTAAATCGCAACAAAACATTTTTGTTCATTTGTTCAACTTTTATAAAAATTCTTTTTTTTACCAGTTTTTCTTTAATTATTTTATCTAGTATTTATTCAATACATTCTTTCTGCTATTTTAGTTTTAATTTTAAATAGCAGGAAAAAAAATTGCACAGGCTAAAAAAATTTAAAAAATGACCTTCCTTTTTTTTTGCAAAAAGTTTTCCAGATTTTTTAAATATGACCTAGATGATCTCTGTTAGTAATAGAAAATTGTGTACAGAAAGTGCAGTATCAGCGTGCAGAAAAAGTTGTACAGAAAATACAGAAAATAAACTTTAACTCCAAGACTTTAAAATTGCCCTTTCATTATATTTTTCATTTTTTCAAGTTTTTATGTTTTTCACCTCCCCAAGGCTGTGGGGGCCACTATACTTAAGGAGGCTACTTATATTTATTTTTTATTTTTACTATTTTTTGGTTGTGGTTCTCAACTCTTTAACTCCAAAGCACAAACCTTGACAAACAAGGTTTCTGCTAGCAACCACTATTAGAGTTGGAAGTTACTGCAAGAGAAAAGATGAATTTTATAAAGCAAGATAGCAATTGAAGGGCTCATTGTGAAACAATGACAAGCCACACTTTTTTCAAAAATGAGTTATTATCATTTTTATAATCATAAATAGTATATGCAATAGCCAAAAGATATTAAGGCATAATTCTTAAAATTGGAGCTATAATTATAAAATCATCTTACTGTAGGCACTGATTTTATAGATTTAAATAAAACTTAAAAGTCATTTTTCTCAAATATTTGTTTTTGTGGCTTGTCATTGTTTCACAATAAGCCCTTTAATTAAAAATCAACTTAAAAAATTGCAAATTATATGTATATATATTATTTTTATCTTAATTTACTCCCAACAAAGCTGCAAGCACACACTATTAAGTCGGGAGTTATTAGGAAAATAAAGAATAGAGTTATAGAGCAAGGAAGCAGTTGACAGAAGACAAAAGTTGTAGGTTGTATGAGTCAGGAAAAAATAAAATTAGAATAGAGTTCCAAAGGTTTGAAGTGCAGGAAAAAAACTAGATAAATAAAAGTTTTCAGAGCATGCAGGGACAGATATAGTGAATGACACTTGGCTAAATGATGAGTGAAACAAGAATGAGTTTTAGTCGATGGAACTAAAGATGATAGCTTCTTTAAGCACGGCCATAATAGTATTTGTAGAAAAGAGAATAGATGCAACTCTATGACGATGGGAAAGAGGCTCAAGCTTTGCAGGTAGAGTGGGTCTAACTACATTTACAATGCGTTTTTGGACCTTGTCTAGAAGTGAATAAACACAATTAGAAGAACTAGCCAAAATATGACAACAGTAATTGATACAGGGACAAAAAATAGATTTGTAGAGGTAGAAA
This sequence comes from Hydra vulgaris, assembly GCF_038396675.1. Classification (NCBI taxonomy): domain Eukaryota; kingdom Metazoa; phylum Cnidaria; class Hydrozoa; order Anthoathecata; family Hydridae; genus Hydra; species Hydra vulgaris. The sequence continues at coordinate 62,386,421 of NC_088928.1, forward strand.
ATGGAATCAGGAGTTAAAAAATGCAAAGCACGATAAAGAGAAACAACCTTAGCAAATGCTAATTTAGCAATCAGTTGTATATATGGTTACCATGAAATGTCAGTAGTAAACGATAATCCAAGAAGAGGTAAAGAAGAGGACTCTGTAGTGGATTGCAATTCATCAATACAGAAACATCAACTGTATTGCGATAATTATTTCCAGTAAATAACTGAGTTTTGTTGGAGTTAAAAGTTACAAGCCACTGTGAGCCCCAATCTGTTACAAAAGTAAGATCAGATTCAAGATCGCTACCTGTCAAAAAGAGTTTTTGTCTTGCTTATTCTAAGCAATCAAAAAGAGAGATTAATGAGGAAAACAAGATAAAGGGAGAGAATTGCAAAGAAATGATGTTCGAGGAAAAAAACTAGATTAATAAGAGTTTTTAAAGCACTTAGGAATAGTCACAGTAAAAGGATAAGACTTTATTGAATGATGAGTAACACGAGAATGAATTTTAGTAGATGGCACAAGAGACACTAGCTCTTTGGAGCAGCGCTCATTATAACATCATTAGAAGTTCTGCTCCAGATATGGCAACAGTATGAAATACAAGGAGGGGTTTGAGATTTATAGAGATGAAGAATAAAATCTGCAGTAAGAAAGTGGTGAGCATGATAAAGAGATGCAACCTTAGCAAATGATAGTTTTGCAATGGATTTGATATATGATTTCCAACAAAGATTGGAAGTAAGAGGTAATCCAGAAGACAAAGGGTAGATGACTGATCAAGTATATTACCATTCATAAATATAAGAAGATCTAGATTATTGTGATAATGATTAGCTGAAAAAAATTGAGTTTGAATTTAAAAAGTGAATTGAGTCTGAATTTAAGTTCACTAGCCACTGACAGTCCCATGCTGTAGCAGAAGTGAGATCCTTTTAAAGCTCAATTTCCCCCTTCAAGCAATAAGAGAGTGTTGGCTTTTTATCAAGACAAGAACAAATGGTAGTATCATCAGTGAACAATACCACCTTAAATGTGAGAATTCCTGGGAGATCATTAATGTTAAAAAGAAAAAGTATAAGGCTAAGGATAGACCTTGTGGAACTCTTGAAGTTACAGGAAATGTTACTGTTAAATGAAAAATGTTAAAAGTTAAATGAAAAGTTACAGGAAATGAAGAAGAGTGAAAAACTATTTAGATAGTAACACTAAAATCACTGTAGGCCAAAGAGACCACCAGGTTTTATGTCATGTCACTCAAATGTTGTTTCAATCAAATGAAACATTTTTTATTCAAGAGTATTTGTCTCGTAAAAATAGAAAATAATTTTTTTTTAAATCCAAGTAAAATTAAGAGTAAATTGTGTTAATAAAATCGAAAAAAAATTATATGGGTCACAAATGGAGCAAAAGATAAATTGAGGGGGCCTAAACCCATTCAAAAATTTTAGATGTCTATTACAAAAAAGTTTGTATAAATCAAATTATAAATAATTTAAACAAAGTTTAAAACAACAAAAATACTTCAAAATATTAACAATATTAATGTATATGTGGTACATAATCCAACAAAAATCAAATAATTTTTTATTCTGCTCTAGAGCAGCATGTAAAAATTAATACTAAATTCAATTATTCCATTAAAAGTTACAGAAATGTTCTCCATGTTGAGTTTATTTGAATTCAGAATGAATCCTTCAAATTGTTCAGCAAACTGACTGTAAGCTCTTTAGAAAACTTGGATGATAACTTGGAATCTTGGGTAGATAAAAAGAAGTTTTTTAATTTAGCAAATGGTAACTTATACTCAGTCACAAAAGTTTGACTTAACGAAAAACTTTTTTTTGATTTTTATAAGTCTTTCATACACTGAACTATAGGTCAAACACTGAACTATAGGTCGTTGTTAAGAAAACTGAGTTGTAAAGGTATATTAAAAGACCCAGGATTGCTGAATAGTGTGGAATTAAGTGTTAAGTTTTATATGCTGCTCTAGGATAAAAGATTATTTGAATTTTTTTGGATTTTTTGTAATGAGCATCTAAAATGCTTAAATGGGTTTAGGCCCCCTCAAATTTACCTTTTACCCCATTTGTAACTCTTAACATTTTTTTCTGATTCTATAAACACTCTTTTCTATTTTTATAGAACAAATACTCTTGAATACAAAAAAAAGATTATAATCTAAAATGCTTAAATAGGGTAAGAACCCCTCAAATTTACCCTTTTGCCCCAAATACTACTCTTAGTACTTTGTTGGAAAAAACTCTACTGTTACAAGACGAATACTTTTGAATAGAAAGAGTTCCAATATAATCTTGAATATTTATGTTTAACTTTTATGCTTGTTTCAACACAATTGCAAAAATGCAACAATGTTGAAAATTGCAAAAAATGGTTAAGATTCTTTTTTAAATATTAATATTATTACAATATATAATATTTTTATACAAATAATGATTAATAATTTTTTAATAGTTTATTGTCTGGTCTTTCAATTAATGTTAAATCGAGAGTAATTTGCTTATGAAATTTACTTAATTTTATGAATAAATTTGTATATTCAACTTCATCTCTTATGATCAATAGTATCTCATAGTTCTATTGTTGGTCCTGTATTGTTTCTTATCTACTTTACTGAGCTTCCTGACAATCTTACATCTGTATATGCTGACTACTCAACTGTAACAGCTTGCTTTTACAGTTGTGCTATAGTGCTTGCTGAACAACAACTATCACAGTGTAGTCGACATTTCTATATTAATGAATGGCAAGCTGCTCACTGAGTCCTGCACATCTTCTTGGATTCTCATTCACTGCTGACCTCTCATATACACAATATGTACAAACATATATACAATCCATTGCAAAATTAGCATCTGCTAAGATTGCTTCACTTTATCATGCTTGCCATTATCTTTCTCCTGATTTCATTCTCTACATCTACAACTTTTTTTATTTGTCTTTGTCAACCCTCGGAATTAGGAAAAATAAGGTCAGCATTAATTTTCTGACCTCAACCTTTTAGTAGTCGGCATCAGGTCGACAAAAAAAATTTGGTACAAAGGTCTTACCATAAAACGTAAAAACAAGGTCTGCAATCTATTACCGACCTTAAAAATTTTAAGGTCAGCAGTTAGGTTGGCATTGCCGAATGCCGACCCTAATTCTGAGGGTTGGTCTTTGTATTGATTACTGTTGTCATGTTTGTTGTTATAAATACTATTCTCCTGTTTAGGGCGGTTTTACTTTTTATGTTCACCCCTTAAAGTATTTGCTTAGGATGTCTTTTACAAGACAGTATCAGAATGCAGTTAACATTTGCCCAAGATTACTCAACCAAAAGCCCAAGGCAAAAGAATTTTAAATCAGAGTTTATTTCTTCCAGTCTTTACCTAGAAAAGCAAATCTGAAAGCAAAATAGAAAGGCAGCAGAACATAGGACAGATTGTTATATACATTTATGTATATATAATAAGATTTTTAAATTTAAAAATCTTATTATATATACATATAATAAGTTAATGATAAAATAAAAAGTTCAAAATGTAAAAAATGTGATATAGGTACCAAACAAAATGATAGAAATACTTGTAATTTTTAAAGTAACTAGATTTAAAGTGTCATTTTTACATAGTTAACTTGTTTATTAATACTGGTTTTTTGATTCTTATGCGTACTTTTTTTTTAATTTTAATACAAATTTATTGGAGACAGAATTCAAATCGAGTTTTTATTCCTTTCATAGTGGTAGACCATTTGTGGCAGTTTTAATATAACAAGGTTTACATCATGACATATTTTCGAAGATCAACAATAAACTGTTTTCTTTTAAACTTTTTTAGTGAACTACTTGCAATGACATGTCAAATAGCTAATGCTTTAAAGCGAAAAGGTGTCAAAAAAGGTGATGTTGTGTGTTTGTATATGCCTGCCTCTCCACTGGCTGTTGCATCTATGCTTGCTTGTACAAGAATAGGAGCTGTTCATAGGTGAGGTTTTTTTATTTACAGTTATGCTATATATATATATATATATATATATATATATATATATATATATATATATATATATATATATATATATATAAATTTACAATTTTAAAATTTATTCTACACAATAGAGTGTTCAATGTTCTTAAAAGAACAGAGCAATTATAAATTAGTAGAAAATCACTTAACAAAAATTTTTTTTTCATTTTACACAGTGTAAAATGAAATCTGCTCTCGGAATTAGGGTTGGCATTTAACAATGCCGCCCTTGTTTCTATGTTATATAGTCAAAAAAATTTTCCAACCTGATGTTTGCAATTTTTTGCCGACTTCATTTTTACTAATTCCGAAGGCTGTATGTATGTATGTATGTATGTATGTATGTATGTATGTATGTATGTATGTATGTATGTATGTATGTATATATATATATTTATTTATATATATATATATATATATATATATATATATTTAGACATAAATATATTTATATATATATATATATATTTACTTATATATATATATTTATATATATTTATATATATATATATATATATATATATATATATATATATATATATATATATATTTATATATATTTATATATACATATATATATTTATATATGTACATATTTATTTATATATATATATTTATATATATATATATTTATATATATATATATATATAAATATATATATATATATATATATATATATATATATATATATATATATATATATATAAACAACTTTAAAAAGTATTCTACACAATAGAGTGCTCAATGTTCTTAAAAGAACAGAGCAATTATATATATATATATATATATATTAGTAGAAAATCACTTAACAAAATTTTTTTTCCATTTTACACTGTGTTTCATCAACAAAGGTTCATCAGAAATATTATTTATAAAATATATATATATAAATATATTTATATATATATGTATATATATATATATATATATATATATATATATATATATATATATATATATATATATATATATATATATATTTATATATATATATATATATATATTTATATATATATATATATATATTTATATATATATATATATATATTTATATATATATATTTATATATATCTTTATATATATATATATTTATATATATATATATATATATTTATATATATATATATATATATATATATATATATTTATATATATATATTTATATATATATATTTATATATATATATATTTATATATATATATTTATATATATATATATATATATATTTATATATATATATATATATATATATATATATATGTATATATATAAATATGTATATATATATATATTTATACATATATATATATTTTTATATATATATGTCAGGTCAGGTTATCCTGCTACTGGTAACATGTAACCCAGTACAATCTGCTTCATGTCCTGCTGCCTTCAAGGATACGCCTTTTTAGGCAAAGGCTAGGAGATACCAACTCCAACTTAAAACACCCCTTACTTTGGGGCTCTTGGTTGAGTAAAGGCTAGAGATGGTGTCTCGATAAATATAATCATCTTGGACAGATGTTAAATGCATCCGGCTACTGTCCTGTAGAAGGCCTTCCAGGCAAAGACTTACAGGGTAAACAGATTCTATCTGTTGACCAGCCATGCACTCCTTCTTCATCTATTAGGCTGACGCAGGTGTATTTTTAATACATTGTTTCCAGTTAAGGATGTTGAATGCTGGATCTTCTTGATTCATGGGTTTTGCTTGTGTCTCTGTTTTTATGACTAGGCAACTCATTCTATTATCTCCTAATGAGTGTATAGATCTATAACTCAGTTTTATGGTTCTGAGGCTGGCTGGTAGTCAGGTTTCCCGAACACTGTGGTAGCTCTCAGAGAGGCTGATTCTATCAACAGTTGAAAAATATCAAAGTATTAACAGTGCCATGTTGCATATGGATGGTGTCCCTGTTTGTCCTTTTGGTGTGCTTTGCCGAGGCCACAATTGGAGCCCTTTCTTATGGCTTAGGGTTATTAATGGTAATGTGACAAATGCTTGGGCTATTAAACAGTGTTCTGAGTACTATCTATGCTTTGAGTCAAGTTCTTCAACAAATTTAAAAATTTATAAAGTAGCAAAAACTATAAAACTCAAAAAACCATCATCATCACAAGTTCTCTATACCTATCATCCACTAATATTCGTGGTCTTTAAAATAACTTTTCTTCTGTTGAGTCTTATCTCTTGCAAAGTTCACCAGATCTACTTGCTCTTTGTGAGACAAATTTGAGTTCATCTGTCTCATCTTGCGATCTTAGTGTTGATGGTTATCTTTCTTTAATTCGTAAAGACTCCAATAGTCACATGCTTGGCCTGGGCATTTACATTCGTAAGAATTCATCCATTTATCGTAAAACTGGCTTTAAATCAACAGACTATTCTTTCATGTGCTTTTGTTTAGCACCATGTCACTCTATCGCCTTTCTCTTTGTTCTATATTGCTCTCCTTTATCTCAGAACTGCACTCTTTTTGATGTTATTTCTGATCATATTGACCAAGCCCTCTCTCTTTATCCATCAGCCTATGTTGTTGTTTTCGGTGACTTAAATGCTCATCACACTGAATAGTTTGGCTTTAGTGTCAGTGATTCTGCAGGCATTAAAGCCTACAACTTTTGGCTTTCTCAATCCCTAACTCAAATAGTCAACTTTCCAACTTGCTTTCCAGACAACCCAAATCATTTACCATCTCTACTCGACTTATGTCTTGTTTCTGATCATAGTCAGTGCTCAGTTTCTTAACATTTATCCTTAGGTGCTTCGGATCACAGTTTGATCTCTCTAAAACTAATATCTCATTCTTCTTTTTTATCTGAATCCCCCTATCATCATACCTCTAACAACTACCTTAAAGCTGAATGGGACCCTTTCCGTGATTTTCTTTGTGATTGCTCTTGGGTAAAAATCTTTTGTTTTCCTGTTGACAAATGTGCTTCTTTCATAACTTTGTGGATTCAGTTTGGCATGGAATCTTTTATTTCCTCTCAACGATTCCAGGTCAAGCCACACTCTCCTCCATGGTTTTCCTCACACTCTGCTGTTGGGATTGCCAATCGAAATCGTTACTTCCATATCTATCAGCAGAACAATTCTCCAAAAAAAAATCTGTTTATTACTGCTAGAAACCATTGTAAAAAGGTTTTGTCTAACGCCAAAGCTTGCTATTCTCAGGTCATGAAATCTCGTATCTCATCTCAAAAATTAGGCTCTTGTGACTTCTGGAGAATCTTTAGTAGTATTAATAATAAGGGTAATTCTGTAATACCACCTCTCTTGTATTATTCAGACTCTGTCACTTCAGCTAAAGACAAAGCTGAATTGTTTGCTAAGAACTTTTCATCAATATCATCTCATGATTCCACTAGTTGCATTCTACCTGATATTGAAAACAAACAGGTTGATCCATTGCTTAACGTTCGTATCACTCCAGCTTCCGTACTTACTTCTGCTACAGCATGGGGCTTTCAGTGGCTGATGAACTTCACTGCAAATAGAACTCAATTTTTTTTCAGCTTATCGTTATTGCAATAATTTAGATCTTTCTTTATTTATGTATGGTAATGTACTCGATGAGTCATCCACTCTTTATCTTCTAGGATTAATTCTTACTTCCAATCTTTATTGGAAACCATTTATCAAATCTGTTGCAAAATTAGCATCTGCTAAGGTTGCATCTTTTCATTGAGCTCGACACTTTCTGACTTCAGATTCTATTCTCTATCTCTTTAAATCTCAAATCCAGCCCTGTATGGAATACTGTTGCCATATCTGGGATGGATCTTCTAATGATGCCCTTTCTCTTTTAGATAAGGTGCAAAAACGCTTTGTAAACATAGTTGGACCTGCTCTTGCAGCCAACCTCCAACCATTATCACATCGTCGTAATGTTGCTTCTCTTTCTCTTTTCTACAAATAACTTTTTTTATAAGAAAACATAAATAAAAGTGTATGTAAATATGACTAACTTATAAAAAATTTAATTTGTTTAATGTTAAAACATAACAGCCTGCGCCAACACCTGTGTAATTCAGTTTTTTTAGGCCTTTGTGTAATTCAGCCTGCGCCAACACCTGTGTAATTCACTGAATTTAGGCCTGTGAAAAATGAAATTTTTTTTTAAGCACCAAAAGTTACTAAATTTTTTTTAAATTTAATATTTTTATTAAATTTAATGTTTTTTAGTTTGAATTGTATTTTAATTACATGAACTAAAATATTTATAAACATCTATCACATTTAAAATATCGCTTTGATATTAAGTTACACAATTTAAAAAAAATAAAATGATTATTCATTATTATGTTTTTATGAGTATCTTTAAAGTAAAAAAGTTTGTTATTGAAGATTTTTTTTGAAATGACCAATATAAGAATTTCATTATTAAAAATTACCATACTAAAAAATGCAACAAAAAACTATAGAGCTGTAGTAGTTTTAAAAAGCTTTTTTAGTTTTATACATTTTTAATTTTTTATATAAGATTAAATTTTTAGTTTTATGTTTTGAATTAAAAACTTTTTAATACACAATTTTTTCTATAGTTGCGTTTTTAACTTAGTATGTAAAATATGACTTAAAGCAAAATTAATACACATACTTAATAGCTTAAATAAAATCTTTTTTTTTTGTAAATGGTTATGAAAATTTTATTGTTTAAATTTGAATTATATAACATAAAAAAAAATTGAACTCATTCATTCCAAATTAAGGTTCCACTTAAGTAGCAAATTTTGACATTTTTAGATACATAAATATCTATAAAAAAAATTTCGGGGTAGGTTATATTCATAGCAGGAACATTTTTATATATCTTTTGATATTTAAATTGCTTCTCTGCTTTGTGTGATATAGTAAAGACAACAAAAACAAAAGACAATTGTTTGCAATTAAAATTTGAATGAATTAGATACTTTGATCTATTTTAATTGAGTACATTGCTTTTAAATACTGTTTTAAAAAGTTTAAACAATTATGTTGAAAAAGTTTAAATGATATATGTTGTCTTCTTTTATATTTATTTTCATTTTTAAATCATAAATGTAAACAAAAATGCCTAATAATATTAAGTTTTTAACAAAACTTTTTCGACAGTTGACAGGATCCACTTAAAACTTTTTAAATATCTGAAAAAAAATTGAATTTTTTTGTATATATATTCCTATTTTTGTTTATCTAATTCTATATTATAATTTTTATTATTAAATAACTTTGTATGTGTAAATTTTAAATAAACTTACAGTAATTTAAAACTGCATTAAATATGATATTTAAGGCTTTATAACATCTTTAGCGATAAGTAAAAAAACTTATTTAAATCAATAGCTTTTAAATTAAAAAGTTTTTAATAGCTTCTAAATGAGAAACTTGCTTAGCTTGCTATTATTAACTTATTTTAAAGTATATTTTTTATTAATATGCAAAGATTTTTGTAAAACAGTAAAAATGTAAATAAAGAGTTTTTAAATAATAAGAATAAATTGAAAAATAATTTATTAAATATATTGAAAAATCTAAACCAGAGAATAACTGATGTCAAATAAAAATATAGTTTTCTTCAACTTTAAATTAATGATGAATGAAATAAATCTTTCTTGTTAATGATAACACTTTTTTTCGAGTTAAATAAAATCAATCAACTTTATTCATTTTTTTGTCGTGTGTAGTAATTACATTTTCTACTTGTCTATGATGGTGTTATGCTATCAGGCTGACTAACACCCTAAAGATAGTTAGCTCTTTATTTTGTTATAAAAATTTTTTTTTATAAAAAATTTTCTAGAAAACGTTACTATGCTTGAATAAATAAATATCATAAAAACAGCCATTGCTGACTATTGCTTCTCTTATTTATTTTTATTATTCAAACATTTCAGTGTAACTAACAATATTATTACTGAAATGTAATCAATTTTATTGTTTTCATCTAAATATAGAAAAAGCCTGTGAAAATGCTGATTGCTCGCGTAAGCACTATCAGCATGGGTAGCTTGCATTGCCGGCCAGATAAGTGTTTCATTGCTCGTTTTAGGTGATTATGGCTGAGGTGTGTTTGACTGCTTGTGCACTCGTATACTCCTGGTAAGATGTATATATATATATATATATATATATATATATATATATATATACACATGCGGTAGTGGTGTAGTGGTAAAGCGCTCGCTTCATAAGCAAGAGGTTCCGAGTTTGATCACACCTGTCCCTGGCAGTACTGCGCTCAACTTGTTTCTCCGTATAGCGGCATTGTTTGTCAAAGGTTCGTGTTTCGGAGTTATAGAGTTGAGAGAGGGTTTTAACCACTATTAAGTAGCCTCCTCATCTGTAGTGGCCTTCTTGACCTTGAGGAGGTGAATAACAAAAAAAGATATATATGTATGTATGTTTATGTATATATATCTTTTGATGAAGATTTTGGTACTTTAACTTTTAAATTACCTTTAAAGGAATCCCCAAGCGCTAAGACAAGTTGTTTTCATATTTAAGAGAATATTTTTTTTAAATGTTGAATTTTTTTGAATAAAATAAAATAATAAACCAAGGAAAACAAATTTAATAGCTTTAGTCATTGCATCTTCCATTTTAGTCAGAAGTTTAATTCTTTAAAATATTTCATACAGTTTTAATATATGATGTCATAGTAAAATTTTGATGAGAAATCTAGAAGTTCTTTATTTATTTATTTTCTTTATAAATAACTAAAGAATTTGTTTAGCTATCTTATCAAGAGTTGAATTAAGCGATTGCGATTTGCGATATCTGGAAAAATATCTGGTCTTCAAAATTTTAGTTTATGCAAAACCTTATTATTTCTAATTCCTAAAGTTTTTAATATTATTTGAATACCTGCCCAATTTTCTCTAGATATTTTTCTACTTCAATTAAAATTTGGGATAACTTAAGTTGTTTGAACAGAGAATGAATTTTAAAAGTTATAATTTGGTTATAAAAGTAATAACACTTTTATAGTTTTATTATTTTTATGATTCAGTTAGTGATTAGAGTGTTGTTACTTTTGCAGTTGTAAATTTATTGTTTTGTTTTTTATAAGTTTTTCATTAACAAATTTAAGTTAATTTGCCCCTTAAGAATTACTCTTAAGAATTAATTGCGATTGAATAAATTATAAAGTTTGTAGATTGCATCAAAAAAAGCAGAGAAGACTTTAAATTTTGAATCTGTTCAAACATTTTTTTAAAACATTCTCTTTAATATTAATGCAACTTATTTTGGCTCTAAGGGATCCCTTTAAATGTAACCTAAGTATCAAAACCATTACATCAATTGTAAAAGTACATTGAATTTTATTGTTTTACAAACAGCAAAAACATCAACTTTAATGTCAAATCTTTTATATTTTTTGGTAGAATTTTTTTTCATATTTATGTATTTTTATTTTATTTTATTTTTATCTTTATTATTTATAACCTTATAAACCTTTCTTAAAAAACCCTTATTAACTTTTATAAGTTTATTAATTTAAAAGTGTTTAGCAAGCAGTTATGTAACTTGAAAACATTAAAGGCATAAATGTATTAAAAAACGCTGCATATGGCAAGCCCTCCAGCATATAAATTATTCAAAAATATCCATTGTGTTAATAAAAAAATAAGAGGTGAATCACAGGTGTTCAAAAACTTAGGTGTACACTGATAACTAAATGCAGAATTATGCTTAGGCGCAAATATTTATCCACTCAAACCTGCATTGATGCCAGAGAAAAAGAAAGTATTTTTCTAACACTTTTTCCTAATGGTATTGTTTAAACTAACAGATTGTTTAAACTAACAGATATGTTTTTCCTGATAAAAAAATGTATGAAAGTCATATTTTTAAGTTATAATTTTTTTACCTTTTAAGTCTTTTTAAACACAGGAAGTATCATTTTACAAGTATAGCAATTGACATCTGTTAAATGTTTGTGAACACGTCATTAGAATAAAGTTCTTAATATTTTTTTAGTTGATATAATTTATTTATATTAAATAAAAGTTATTATAATAATGAGTTTAATAACTATTTTTGTAGGTTAATTATGTAATTTTGGAAAGGGTATTAATTAAAAAAAGGCGTAGAGAAAAAGTTGAGCGTGGGAAACAAATTCGGAACTTCTTGCTTACAAGGTGAGCGAGAAGTTTCACTACCCCCCACTACTGTATGTAAACTTAAAGTGAAGCAAACCTGTTATCTAAAGTATATTAGTAGAAATACCTTCAACCTAAAAGAAGTAGTTATGTTTTGAGCAAATGAAATCAATGATTTATTATAATTTTTTACAGCATAATAAAAACTTTATATAGTCTACTCTAGCATTTTCAACATTTCATTCCTAAAAACTCTGGTCAAAAAAGAGTTATTTAAAAAAAAAATCAGGAGTATTTTTCCCTATTTTTTAATCCCATTTAATGTCTATTTATCCCATTTAATGGGACTTTGCATCTCAGAGGTTCTATTTTTTAATCCCATTTAATGGGACTTTGCATCCCTGAGATCTAGTAACCAAAATCCAGAACGTAGGAATTTGTATTAAAAATCTGCACCTAAATCTAGCTAATTTTGTTTTTAAAAATGATAAATTGTAGTACAAAGATATTGAATCAATCTTCAGGCTACTTATTATATTATTAGGAGCACCACAAAATCTATCCAAGGTTAATTGAAAGAGAAAAATGTGTTGTTGGAAATAATTCTTGCTCATAAAAACAGTAGACAAGATTAATCAAACTCTTGGATCAAGAAAATCTAGTTAAAGAACTCAGAGACCTTCCAAAGAGTGGGAAGGGCTTGCAGATAGGAGTAAGAAAGTTATGGAACTAGCTCAACACCCTGTAGAATTAATCAACACCCTGTAGAAATAATGTAGCACTAAAAAATCAGTTCAAAAATTTCAAGTGTAAATGTGATGAGAAATTAGTTTGACCACCTACTCATTTGGTCAAACCATATTGTATCTTGTGTTATCAAAGCCTTATGTGAAGTAAAAACAGTTTCTCTAACTTCCATTTTTCTTATTTTCCTAATGTTATTTTAAAAGAGTTTTATTCCCTTTAATTGAAATTTGGTTTCTTAAATTTTTTTTATTAAAAAAGTTGTTTTTTAGTTTTAAAATTCAGCAAAAGATTTAACTTATTAAAAATTTAATCAAATTTTTTAAAATTAAAATTCTTACTCCTAAAATATCTTAAAACATGTAAAAAAATTTAAAAATTTACAAGATTTTTTAAAGATTTACAGTCAAAATCTGTTTCTTAAATAATAAAAAATTGCTTAATTTTTCACAAAACGTTTTGTGGTTATTGACTTGGTTTATTTATGAAAATTATGAAAATTTCATAATAAAAAATTTTTACAAAGAAATAACTTTTTCTAGTCATATTTTTATGTTAATTGCATGGTAACCTTGTGTTTCAAAATTTAAAATTTGTAGGCATCAAAGTAACAACTTTTTACTATCATGTTTTGCTAAAATTGTAATAATTTAAGCAAAACCTGTATAGTAAAAAGTTGAAAATAAAATTTCTTATTAAAATATTATTTTTTATATTTAGTGTAGTGTTTGCTGGGTTCAGTGCAGAAGCTCTTGCTGCAAGAATAAATGATGGTATAATAATTATTATGAAATTATCTATTAAATCATAGGTTTAAATTTGGAATTCATTTTACCTATTTTATATATATATATATATATATATATATATATATATATATATATATTATATATATATATATATATATATATATATATATATTAGTATTAGGGTTATGACTTTTTGAATTTTTTTTTTTTTTTTTAATTTCCTGTCATAAATCGATGAACTTTTGTTAGAAAACATTGAAAACATATTCAATTTCTCTAGGTTGTAAAAAAAAAGGTCACCCCGCAATTAAAATTACGAATCATCATCTATTTAATCTCGTTACTGCTACTACTAATATGTGTGGCTTTGCTGAAAATCATTTAAAACTTGTATAGATTAGAAGGATGTCTGGACCAATAATCTGGTAAAATTTGAAGACTCTCATAAAAGAATGGTCCCTTTGGAAGAATATTAACTGAAAGAAAAGTGCACAATGCCTCTCCAAAAGCAAATTATGGGACACCACCATTTCCTTGGACCAAAAATCAAAGGAAGAAAGGAGCGAATAGCAGAAATTTCCAAAGAAGTCGCCAAATTGTGGAAGAATAAACTGAATTTCCCTCATGTATCTGATCAAGTTATACGAGCAAAGCTTGATAAAATACTGAAATATTATGATGAATGTGTCAAGTGGGAAAGCTACAAACCCCTTGATGAAATTTTTGATATTACTAAAGTGGATGGAACTTGGTTTTCTTCTGAAGACAAGCAATTGTACCATCTCCAAGTGGAAAGAAAAGGAACAGTGGGATACTCTGCCAAGCGGCCAGTAAAGAAATGATCCATCCCTCTAAAATACAAGAACTTTCTAATAGGTCATCCAACTCATCATCTTACTATCCTGGTTTTAGTGATTCTGACTATGAGGCTGATGACAGTGAATATGAAAACAACGACAATGAAGAAGGAAGAAGAAGAATACTTCTACACCAAGCAGAAAACATCATAAAAGCAAAATTGCATTTAACTTGGGGACCTACACAAGAGTATCAACAAACAAAGCTGCTAAAGTATGCAAGAAATTGGCTTGTGAAGACATTGACATCCCAACTCCATGTCAATCAGCTATTTGCAAGTCAACAATCAAAGAGGCAATCAAGCTGAAAAAAGAAATGGTTGAAAAGTTGCATATAAAAAATTGGTCCTTACACTTTGATGGTAAGCACATCAATCGAATCGATTATCAAGTGGTCGTCCTTAAAAATGAAAGAAGAGAAATCAAATTGAATGTCCTGGGCTTGGTAGATGGCAGGGGAAAAACTATTACCAAGGAATTTCCAAAGTCCTTGATGAATTTCACCTATGGAATTCAATACAGATGATTTTTGCAGATACCACCAGCGTTAACACTGGAAAATAGAATGGTTTTGTTGTAATATTGCAATGAATGTTCACAGAGAAACGCATCAACAAACCTCAAATTATAAGTTTTCAACACCATGTACAAGATAGAATCCTCTGTTAGGTGATGGATGAAGAACTTGGAAGTAAAACACAATCACCAAACATCGAATATCCATTTGCATCTCAACTGTTGAAGGAGTACAAACAACTGAAAACAGTTTGATAACGGAATAGAAGTAATTCTCAAAACATCAGGCTGGAGAGATAATATGAAATTTCTATTTCATTTCACTCGAGTGTTCCGATTTTTTGATGGAAAGAGACATTTTCCATTGATCAAGTTTCAGAAATTACCCAACATCAGCAATGTGAGGTGGAATTCCAGAGCTATACTAGCGATCCTGGCCTTCATTTTAATTCCTTCAACAAGGACAGCTGCAGAGAATATATCGATTTAAATCTGGCTGGGCAGACCATTGGTTTACAGACCAACTGTACAACAAAAACGACTTTAACAACTCGGTTGAAGTACTGAGTCCATACAAAATGGCTTTAAGCTCTTTGAAAAATCACTGGGAGCGAGAGCCATCTATACTACAAATCCCCAGAAGTAATCAATATGCAGAGTGCGCAATCAAAGTAATAAAGGAAATGTATTCGTCATGCAAAAAATAAAGACAAATTGCACCTTCTGTACCTTCTATGCAACAAGCAAGAGCAAGGTCAATGGTCTGAGTCATTGTGGAATTGAAAATTTATTGTATTACATGACTATGACATTCTAAATACATTTGAATGCGTATTAATACTTATGTCAAAATCTATTTTTAAATGGCAGGGTGAACTTTTTTCAAAAGATGCAAATAAAAATTCATTTTGTGCTTTTTAGGTAAAAGTTCATCAAACTACAGTACAGGAGCATGGGTCAAAAAAAGTCATAACCCATATAAAGTCATAACCCATATATATATATATATATATATATATATATATATATATATATATATATATATATATATATATATATATATATATATATATATATATATATATATATATATATAAATATACACACACACACACAAACAAAGGCAAATGAACTCAAATTTACCAGATCACACACATTTTTACAGGAAAAACAACAAATTTATTGCAATAAAAATAGAAAAGTCCTTTCATAGGACTCTCACAACTACTATATTTTAACTATGATTTGTATAAAACAGATTTAATACTTTTTTTTTTTTTTTCCAGGTAATACTTTTCGAGGATAAAAATACTTATTGTTATATGCCAAAATTTAAGAAAAAAAAAGAAATTATTAAGAAAATCTTTTTTTGGTAATACTCATGGCTTTAAAGACAATCTTTTCTTGGTAATACTCATATTTTAAAAATTGACATGCGTCAATTTTTAAAATATACCTGACCTGACGGACAAATAACCAAAGGTAATATTTGTCTGACCAGGTTGTTATGTGTGGAAATCAGGTAAAAAGACATTAAACCATTTTTCATAAAAAATTTTAATGAAGGAGTATAAAAATTAGTGATTGCGTCATCATCATTGGGATGGCATCAAATAATATACTTTTTAAATTGCTAAAATGGCTTTTGATGCCATTTGTAAAATGACATTTGGCGCCAAAGCATCGCAAGTTGCAGTTTAGGATTGCCTAATTCACACCTTGATATATTTATATACTGTGTGAGAATTTTCCATATAACTATAGATTAAATTAGCTTCTTTTAACTTCCATACCTGCTTTGAGAGCTCAATATCAATTTTTTTATTTAGAGATATTAAAAGGTTAAGTGTGATTAACATATCTTAATTTAAAAGGAGTCTTATATGGAGAGGAGTCAGGGTTAGCAGAGGTTACAGTCGCTTGATATATGATGTTGCTTGTTAAACGTTTATTGAACAATGGACAGTGGATAATGGATTTTTTAAAAACAGTTGCAGTTTTTTTGATAAGGGTTTGTATAGTTGCCTAAAATGTATTTTTTTGTGCTAATTTATAATAGATTTTATACTTGGCATACAGCTGTAAATTTTACTGTGTTTCTGTTAAAAATTTATGCAACTTGTTATTGTTAGGAAAATGTTTGTCAGTTAGACTCAAAAAAAATTTTCCCACAATGGTAACACCATTTTTTGACTAAATTAAGAGTTAAACCAGATGATGTTGCATGCTTGGTTTCTTTTTTGAGTTGATATTGCTTTAGGATGATAACATAGACTGCATTTTTAATCAGACTTTAATAAGACTTCATTATACACAGGGACAGTGTTTACACAAGAACAACAGTGTTTACACAAGAAAAACAGTGTTTTGAAATATTTTTTAATTAGAACATTTTGCCGACAATCTAAACTCAACTGAGTGCAGTATTTGTTTTAGTATACTTGAAGAATAATTTGAATCAGCATGAATGTAATTTAATGTATTATCAGGTTTAAAATCCTAAAAGACCTAAAAGTGCTTTTTTAATATTAATTAGATAAATAGAAAAAAAAAACTTCTTCTATGGGAGCATTGGACAATGCAAAGGTTTGCGAGCTTGTAGTTTTTGTTTTGTTTTTTTTAATTTCGCAATTTTATAACAAGTTTGAGTTTGGTTTATACTGTGACTTAGCAGTTTTTAGTAACAAAAAATAAATAAGCATATTGTCAAAATAACTAAATGTAATCACTTATGCATATCTATACATTGCAACATGAAATTTATTAACTACCTCAATGTTACTTTAAATTTCAATGACTGATTATACATTTAATTACATCCATGCTGATTCAAATCATCCTCCAAGTATACTAAAACAAATATAGCGCTTGGTATAACATTTTTTCAAGAGTTCAATTCTATTGTTGATCCATGTGTATATCTGTATTTTTGTTTCACTGACATACACTTTAAAACAGTTGCACCCTAGTATTGCAGATTAGCTGTTTTTAGGTAGTTTAAATTTATTTTTTGTAATTCAAGATTTTAAATTTGGGTTTGATCTAATTTTTTGGAATATTGTTTTAAGTTTTGGTGAAAGACCTGTTACCTATGGAAAAGAAACTACAGAAAAATTACCGCTATATGAATTTTATTTTTATTCTGTCTTTAGTTGAGGTTACTAATATTACTTTATGCTTAAATATTACAAAGAAGAAAAAATTAAATTAAACTATTATAAATAAAAAACTACTACTAATTTTAATTAATACTAGTAAATGATGTTAAAACATGTTAAATTTTTTTTTTATGGAAAATATTTTCAAAATAAAATTGATGTTTATGTTTATAGCATCCGTAAAAACTGTTATCACTGCAGATGAGGGTTTACGAGGTGGAAAGAGAATACCCTTAAAACAAACTGTAGATACTGCTTTAAAATTATGTTCAAGTGTTACTAATGTTTTTGTTGCCAAAAGATCTGGCATTGAGCTACCTATGAAAAAAGGACGAGATATATTTTTAAATGAGGTGGGTTATTTTTAAATGAGGTGCATTATTTTTAAATGAGGTGCATTATTTTTAAATGAGATACAATATTTTTAAATGAGATACGTTATTTTTGAATGAGGTGCATTATTTAAATTTAGTTTTAGTTACTTTAAAGTTCAACTTCACTGTTCAGAATTTCTACCCAGGAGACACCCACCCACCAAGAGTTTGAAAACTCTAGAAAGCGTAGATTTTTTTAGTTATTTTGAAAAACCCTGCTAGACTTCAAAAATGATTTTTCAATTTATTTGGTTAACATTATTTTAAAGAATCACAAAAAAAAACTACAACAAAGAAAAAGTTAGATTTAAAAAAAAGAACTTAAGAAAAAAAACAGTGGAAAAATTTATATTTTGTTCATAATATTTATAGGTTTTTCTGAATTAAATATATTTTAATTGAACATTAATATTTTGTTCTTCTATTAATCTAAAAATAAGGTTATGTAAAAAATAAAGTTTTGGTTGTATTTTTTGGGGTATTATCGCTGTTTTTTTTATCAGTTTTCATGTTATTGTTGTTGGTATTTTAATATTTTTTTCTGTTTATTTAATTTAATTTTTGACTATTTTCAAAAGTAAAATTAAATAAACAGAAGGAAAAAAAAGGAAACTTGATAATAAAAATAAAACTTCAGTAAAAGATTTTGTTGGATTCAACAGTTAACTATTGTAATACAGAGTATATCATTGATTGTGTGAAATTTCTTTAATGGCATACCTTGTAATAAATATTTTGTATATTTTAATGGCATATCTTGTAATAAATATATAGTAATACAGAGTATATCATTGATTGTGTGAAATTTTTTTAATGGCATACCTTGTAATAAATATTTGTCAACCAAAAAAACAATTAAACAAGCGAAAAGTTGACCATATGAAAAACTTTTTTAGATAAACATAAGTTGTTACGAAGATCAAATCTTTTTGAGATAAACATTTCTTTCAAAATATTGTTTTGTTTTTTTTATATTGCCACAAAATAAATCTAAGGAGAGAATTAGCAACTCCTGTCAAATTTAAAATATCAACTTTTATATTTTAAAAACTAATTGAAACTCATGCTGACAGCGAAGTGTTCTGTACTGTCACCATGAGTTTCAATTAGTTTTTAAAATATTCAAACAACTTTGAGGGGGTGATCCATTCTTTATATTGAGAGTAATAATGATTTTTACACATAAGATTGTTAAACATGAGGATGATTAAACATAATCTGCTAAAGTTATAAAAATTTTACAAATTTTGTATTTAATTTTAATTCTAGGCCATGGCTGTTGAAAAGACATTTTGTGATCCTGAGGTGATGGATAGTGAAGACACGATGTTTATTTTGTACACATCTGGTAGCACTGGAAAACCAAAAGGTGTTGTTCATACACATGCTGGCTACTTATTGTATGCTATGCTAACACATCAGGTTCTTAATTTTTTTGTTTTTGTTTTCATAAAATCTTTTGTTTTCTCCCTAAAATATTTTGTTTATTGTATTTCTTATAAAATTTTAGTAATAGCAAATATACACAAAAACCTTTTTTTTTTAATACAAAATAATTTTTTTTTTAGTTATTACAATATAATTCCTTATATGGCACAAATAGATCTTTATATTAAGAATTTGATATTATATTAGAAAATGTTTAGAAAATATAATGTTTGATTTATAAAACTTCAAAATATTTTTTTTGCCATCAAAATCAGATTTAATAGTTTTGTTTATTTAAAACAAAAACAAATATTTAAATTTTTTTTTGTTTTTTTTTGTTTTAAATAAACAATTAGTAAGGAAGTTATACAATCAAGTGCAGAAAAACAGTTTATTTTTAGCCAATATTTAAGGTAACTGTGGTATAAATAGTACATACTAGTGATAAGGTAACTGTGATATAAATAGTACATACTAGTGATAAGGTAACTGTGGTATAAATAGTACATACTAGTGATAAGGTAACTGTAATATAAATAGTACATACTAGTAATAAGGTAACTGTGGTATAAGTACTATTGCAGATATATTGCAGATTGTAGTCAATAGACTGAAAAAAAGTTCAATGCTGATTGTTTAATAAATTGGTCATGACAATATTTGCGAAAGCATATAAAAATATAAAAGCACACAATATTAAATAAATTTTCTCAAAAGTTAAAGGCTATATTAATTTACATTAATGTAAAAAACTATATTAGCTTAAAGCACTGTTAATGGGTTGAGAATTTAAGGAATGAAACCTAATAAAGATTAGATCACAGTTAGTGAAAGATAATCTTAAAAAAGATAAAATAAAATATTTATTTGACATTCAGCAGTATCAACAATATTGTGATAATTATTAACAGTAAGTAAATGGGTTTAGTTTAGTTTTTAAAATTCAACATGCACTGAGAGGTCTGAGACTGAGCTGTCTCATTAAATTCAACATGCACTGAGAGGCCTGGGTCTCATTAAAGAGATCACATTCAAAATTGGCTGCCTCAAATGAGATATTTTTTTTAATTATATAACTGTAGGATGAAATATAGGGTAGTGAGTACTAGTTAAATAAAAGGGTTGTTAACCTCCTCAAAGCACATTGATGATACAATTATACCCAAGAAGAAAACTGTTTCTGCTATGTAGGTAATAAGTGAATCACTTGTGTTTGTTTTTCTTTTTATTGTATTTTATTTTAACCCTTAACATATTTGTGTCAACATTTATAAATATTTTATAAATTTTAAATTATATTACATTTATAAGTTCATATAATTAGTATTATAAATAATCTTTATACAAATTATTATATATTTAAGTAACAAAATGTTATAAAAGTTATTATGAAAAATTATGTTTTAAATAGTTATAAATGCCCTGCTTTTACAAATATAAATTGTTGTATTTATGAATAAAAAGTTAAATGTTTTACTTTTTGTTAAACATATTTTGTTAAATAAATGTTTCTCCTCATTAGAAGTTCCTTTTTTTTTTTTTTTTAAGCTTGTATTTGATTATAAGCCTGGAGATATACATGCTTGTGTAGCTGATATTGGATGGATCACTGGACACTCTTATGTTGTTTATGGACCTTTAGCAAATGGAGCTACAACTGTTCTTTTTGAAAGTGTGCCAAGTTATCCGGATCCAGGGCGATATTGGGAAATGGTTGAGCGGTTAGGTATTAATCAGTTTTATGGAGCACCTACAGCTATTCGTTACTTGCTTAAATTTGGGGATGAGTATGTTAAAAAATACAATCGTTCTTCTTTAAAGATTTTAGGCTCAGGTTAGATTTTTTTTTAAATTGACATTCTGCTTGAGATTGAGTTTTTTTGGTTTTTTGGATTTTTAGATATCTAGTAGTTTTTTTCGGTTTTTTAGACTTTTAGGGGGAATGGTTTTAACATTAGTTTTAAAATTTACTTTTTTATTACTTCTTTAAAGGTTTTAGGCTCACGTTAGATTTTGATAACAGGTTTGAAATAATTTTTTTTAGAATAGAGTTATTTTATAAAAGCGGTTTTTCATTTCTAAAATACTTTAAAATTCAAAACTTTAAAATTCATTATATTTTTTTTATGAAGATTTATTTGCTTCTTTTACGACAAGTTTTTTTTTTAAGTTTCTTGATAGTTAAGTTAACATATTAAGTTAACAATTTTTTTGGCGCGTTTTCAAAACGCATACAAATTTTTAAAACATATTAACAGCTGCGGTCAAGTTAAAATAGATTAAAATCAAAAGTTATTGTTTTAAAACATTAACTGATAATGCAATTGCCTAAATGCAAATATAAAACCTGCCTAAAATTGTAGTGATTTAAAGGTATTTATTGCAGTTTCAGAAATTTTTGTAAAAGTTTTTTTTAGCCATCAGTTAGAGACTTTATTTTAGAAGAAAATTCCAAGTTTTATTTAAATTTAAAACATAGAATAAGTGCTTTAAACATTTATTTTACAGAGAAATGCCTGTCTACAGATTTTGTGCATTCTGCAATAAACTGAAAAAATATTTTTAGATTAAAGAATTATATATCATATTGTCAGGTTACGAATCATATTTTCCATGATAATTATATAAATTATTGGAAATAGTAGATAAAAATTAACTGCAAATAGATGAAAATACAAGATTGGTTCATGTAATAACTCACTGTAAACACTTTATATATCTTTCATTACTTTTTACTAAATGTTATTAAGTTATTGATTAAATTCAATACGCATCTTTGATATATCTAACAACTTATTAACTAGAATTAAAATTATTTGAAAATAAAACTCCCTTACTTGATTAATTATTTAAATCTCTTATTTTAAACTTTTAATAGTTTGATTAAAAATTTCTTTAATTCAGTTGGAGAACCAATAAACGAAGAAGCTTGGCATTGGTATCAAGATGTAGTTGGAGATGGAAAATGCCCTGTTGTAGATACTTGGTGGCAGACAGGTAACTTGCTTGTTATTAGTTTTATTTGTGTGTTTAAAATTAAAATTGTAATATTGGAATAATTTTATTTTTAAAGAAACTGGCGGAATACTTTTGACACCACTACCTGCTCCTGAAAATTCACCAGTGAAACCAGCATGCCCTGTTCGTCCATTTTTTGGAGTAGAGCCTGTTCTTCTTGATAATAAGGTTTTTTTTGAATCTATTAATTCAATTTTTACTTTAAATAAGATAAAATAAAATTAAGTTTATAAAAACTTTTTTTAGTTTATGTTTAACATAAATTAAGCCAGGGATGCAAAGCTGGAGTCCAGGAGTCCCTGTTTTTTAGCGGAGTCCAGAGTTCTGTTTGTCGTAAAAATAAACTAATAAAATTAAGAAATTTAAAAATTTGGCAAATAAAATGTGATAAGAATGCTAAGAAGTGGAGATTAGTTATGTTTGCATTTGCAGATTGGTAAGGGTAACTATAAGAGCTATCTTTTCTAAACTGTTGTCTAAAAGTTTCATTATAAAGTTTTTTTATGTTTTTTTTTTAGCATTGTATATTGTTTTATTTTTATGTAATTATAATAGGGCAATGTGTTGCAAGGAAATAATGTTCGAGGTATGCTATGTATAAAAAAATCAATACCAGGCATGTCTCGAACTCTGTATGCAAACAAAGAGAGATTTCTTGAAGCATACTACAAACCATTTCCAGGTAAGTCATTCTACCCTTTTTATATAAAATTTGTAAGATAACCTTTCATTTTTTTATTGTCTTTTTCTTCCTCTTCTTTTTTATTCAATCATTTTTATTTTATGGTCAATAGTTTCTACATTTTAGATATTTATTTACTTAATACTAATTTATAAAATGGTTTGACAAGTACAATGATGTGACATGTATACTGATGTGATATGTATAGCATGATGTGTCATTTATACTGATGTGATATGTATAGCATTTTTGGGAATAAATCTATTAATTTGTTGCTTAAATAAAATTTTGATAAAATTCAGCACTAAATTTTACATGTTTGAGGTAGGTCTTTAGTCATTGAAAGCAATAAACAGACAGGTTAACACTACGAAAAGCATACAACTGTTTAACATTGTTTTAACTATTTTCTCATGCCATATTTAAATAAGTAAATTTTTGAAACATTTTTGTCATGTCATTATGGAAATCTGTCTAATCAATAAGAAGTGGAATAAAAAAATTTTAAAGAATAAGTTTTTTGTTTTTTTTTAATCAAGTTTTGTTGATAAAAGAATCATTGTTATTTTATTTATTGGTTTATTTCTTGTTTCATCGTATTACCTCTTGTTTTATGGTATTATCCATTATTTAATTGTAATAACCTTTGTTTTATTCTTGTTTATAATTGTATTTCATTTCAAGTTATTTTTTTGAAAAACTCAAAGTATTGGTTATTAATAAAATATGAAACATTTTATATTTCCAAGTTTTTAGTCATTCAAAATAAATTTTCTTAAAATAGGCTATTATTTTACTGGTGATGAAGCGTTAAGAGATTGTGATGGTTCTTATCATATAACTGGTAGAGTTGATGATGTCATTAATGTAAAGGGTATAAGATTAGGAACTGCTGAAGTTGAAGACATTCTTGTAAGAAATTTAAATACTGCCTTTTAAAAAATCCATTTTTTCTTTTAGTTAAGAAAATAAAGCATTTTTATTGTATATTGAATTATATTTTTATTGTATATTAAAACATATTTTTATTCACATATATTGAAATATATTTTTATTGAAGTATATTGAAATATATTTTTATTGAAGTATATTGAAATATATTTTTATTGAAGTATATTGAAATATATTTTGTAATAAGTTTTAATAAACATGATTTTATTTCTTTTATATAATTTTAATGCAAATAAAATTATTTTGAAAATTTGTTCTTTTGTGAAAAATCAACGTTTCTCATGGTTATCTTTTAGAAAAGTTTTATTTTCTTTGCTGTACAGGTAAAGCAATCTCAGTATGCTAAATGCTTTTTAAAATCCTGCTTAACTCAAAATATTTCGGCAGATATTTAGTTTTTACTTTTAAGCGCTGTCCAAATATTCCTGGGTGGAGGTTGAATTATTTTTGGGTACAGTTTTTATAAAACTTCACATAAATATTTAGGACATAATTTTTTCATTAGGGATCTCAGAATGTCAGGTTGACTGATATTTATTATTGTTGCTGATTTTTATAGAAAATCCTGAATATTAAATGCTGATTTTCTTTGCTCGATATAGTGTTAAATAATTGGGGAATTAATGGTACTCCAAACAGGTTAGTGTATTCTAGGAGAGGAAAAAGATCTCAAAAGATAATAAGATAGAATAAGGAAAGCATAACTATACATCCATATTTATCCCTCGGAGGAGATATTGTAATGTGCCACATCATATTTAATGGAAAAAAGATTCGTGCCCACATGGCTTTAAAAGAAGCAAAACCAATTCCAAATCTCCTAATCTGCACAAATGTTATTGGTAGACAAGACCACTTTTAAGTGCATATAAAATTTTTGTCTGCTATTAGAAAAATATATAAAACAGCTTGTTCTATGTGATGGTCGTTCTTCAAGACAACAGAGATGTATTGGTATTTCTAAGAAGTAAAAGTATTAGAGTTTCATCATCTTACCTGACACTTAGCCTTTCCCAGCTCCTTAATCAAATAAATCAAAAATTGCATTGTTTATGACAATCAGCGGAGAAGTTTTCATGTTTAAACTTGTAGAATTGATTTTTTTTTTTTTTTTGATGCTCACTCTGATGGCAGAGTGAGCATCAAAAAAAAAAAGATTATAAATGTAGGTAAAAAATGTTCAAGTGGTGAACTCAGTGTTTAGTTGATGCAGGAAGATAAGTTCTTACTTTCCAAATTGTGTTTTAATAAACTATAATTTTTCAATAATAGAAAAATCATAGTTATCAAAGCAGTTCACATTAAAGTTAACATTCCTATGTCATAGTTCACAATGTTCACTGTGGCACAGCAAGCTAATGAAAAATAAATATTTTGATAGATAGCTTATCAAATAATAGCTGATAAATCAGTAAATATCACTTGAAGAAATACCTTTGCTGTCTGTAATGAAAGTAACACCTAAATTAAAAAAGAAAATTGTTTAAGTTACC
>NC_088928.1:62415000-62442500 GCF_038396675.1 Hydra vulgaris
TGTTTGCTATACCTATCTTGCTTGTACCTTGTTTGATATACCTATATTGCTTGTACCTTGTTTGATATACCTATTTTGTTTGTACCTTGTTTGCTATACTTATCTTGTTTGTAGCATAATGAAAATTAAAAGCATACAACACAACACCAAAAAAGTTTTTAAGCTCTAAATAAAAAATTTTAAAAATGAATACCTTAAGACTGTACTTTAGTACTTAAACTCAACTTAATCAATATACTATTGCCAAGCGTAAATTAATTTTTAAGGTCATTGCATTCCTTTTTTTTATTCTGAATTTTCTTGTTTAGGTTTTGCATGTACTGCAAAAAGGCCTTTGATTTTGATATTGTGTAATCAGTCTAAACAACATCAGTAGTATCAGAACTTCACGAACAAAATGTAGCAATATATTTCTTGTTCATTTTACAAAATCACCAGGATTAATCTTCCGCAATTTCCTTTGTAATTTATCTAAATTTTTCATAATAAAAGTACAAATAATCTGATTCATTGTTGTTTTGGACAATATTACCTCTGCTGCCTCTGTCTCTTACTCTGCTATGTAAATCAAAATCATTTTGAAATCTATAGGTAATATTCTGTCTAATTCGGGTAAGTTACAAAGTATCAAACATTTTTCTTTAAGTAAAAACTTTTACAAGAATGTCTTGATGTATCAAGACTATCACCATTATATTGTCTTATTATTAAATATAGTTTGGTCTTTATAATACCAACTTTCTATAATATTTGTTGCACAGTAATAGAATATGTACTGCCTGATCCTTTTCTTAGTTTTGCTTTCTCAAACTGCTTTTTCAAACTATCAGTGGTAAATATTCCAGGCAATACATATTTATGATTTGTAGAGACACAAGACCATAAAAAGTATAAGACCTTTAGAAGTACCTCTTGTGAAACTTTTTAAAGGAACATTTTGAGCACATTTGTTAGCTATGTTTTCAAGTTCCAACAGATTTTGAATATTTAAATTGTCAAAAGCGAAAATGGCAGCTCTATTTTAATCACATATGTTTATTTGTATAAGGCAATGAAAAATTAATAATACTCCAAATTTGAATTAAAATAGTATCATTGATAGCTTTCAATACTGGATGACATTTTAAGGGGCAGAAGGTTTTTTCACAATACTTTCAGAAAAGTTGATTTTTTGCTTCAATTGGAACTCAGCAACATCATTAAGATTAAATAATTTTCTAATTTTTTTTTTTCTTATTTATTCAATGCTACAATGTTAGTTGCACAAAATCATATAAAAGTTATATCTTTTCTCAAGATAAATCTTTTATATACACATTATGTCTCAAGTTTCTTTTAAAATGTCTGAGTTACCATTATCCAAAGTGTAATGATTCATACTGGATTTTGTTAATTTTTAGAACAATGGCTTACTTGTGTTATGAAATTACTTTAACGATCAAATCAATACTTGACTCTTTGTTTTAGTGTTAAATGGTATATCAACTCCATTAAAGTTGTAGTTTCCTATTTTTGTTTTCAGATCATTAAACAATTTTATAACATCTTTTAAATTGAAAAAGACAACTCATCGTGTTTCTTGTTTCTGCATGATCACGAAGTAGTTTTAGGACAACCAGGTATTTTAGGTAAACTTGGTTTTACACACACAAACGCAGATTGAGGATGACAAGGTCTTTGTTTGCCATAATCTTTTGTTGAAATGTAACCATCTGGTTGGTGCCTTTTACAAACATGTGCTAACCACTTTTTTTACTTCTGGTGTTCCATGAAGACAAAATGTTTGTTTTTTGGAATCCACCTTTTTCATTGTTTCCATTACAATTTTTGACACAGCACAAATTTACGACTTATGTTTATTACAAAGTTAACTAAATTTTTTGACTAATAATTGGCAACATTTCATAGAAAATATACAAATACAATATGTGTGGCTCCATTTATTGGCGTCAGCTGCAAGTTGAATTGGTCTGTTGTAAATTACATTATATTTATCATATCAGATTTGGTGAGGAAAAGGTTAATGTAGAAAATTAATAATTAATAAAAACAATTGTTTTAAATAAAATTAATGGACTTCACTTAGCTTAAAAATAAAAAATTAGCAAAGTGAAGTCCATTATCAAATTAATGGACTTTATTTAGCTAAAAAAATCTTTATAATTCATTATTTATTTTGTTTTTGTTTTTAAATTTATGGTTTTTTACTTTTATTTGATTTGATTTAGGTGTTTATGCCTATGTTACTCTGAAAGAAAATGTGACAGAATCTGAAGATGCGATTAAAAACGAGTTACGTCTGATGGTAAAAAAAGCAATTGGTGGCTTTGCTGTTCCGGAATTGATTCAGGTTTTGGTTCTTATTTTATTTTTATAAAGCTAAAAAAAACTGATAGCTTATAAAATAGTCATTAGATAATTGGTATTGAATTGCCTAAAGGTATCATTTAGTATCAAGTAGAAAAATATAGGTAGGTAAATATAAAATCTTTTTTTTTTTAACCTGTTTATCCCTATAGTTGCTTATCTAAATAATACCTTATTTAATACCTTCAGTTTATTATTTATAAAATTATAATCTATAAAAATGTTAGATAGATAAATCAAGGGGACTTATCACTTCTCTTTTTATCAATATTATAATATCTTGTCTTTAGGCTAATACCATGTTTTTAGTAAAAAAATAATATAAAAAATTTTAATAGCAAAAGTAAAATATTTATTATTTAAATGTATTTTTTTTATTTTTAAGAGAATTTTCTCTTTGTAAAACTTGTGGAAATAAGCTAGACACAAAAAAATGAAATACTATTACTAAATATTTACTTGTGAAAGTATATTAAAACACAACCTAGAAAGTTGTTTATCAAACTTAAAAAGAAAGAAGTAGAGCGGAGATAACAAGTAAAGGAAGCAATTAACCTAATTGAAGCAGGTCCTTCTGCATCCACAAGGGATGTAACTTTCAAACTTCTCAGTTGGCCTTGAGATCATTACTTTGATTAGTTTGACTAGTGCTTGTTGATTCTGAAAATTTGAGGTAATTTATGAACAGAATATTATCATATGCCACAATAAAACATTCAATAAATTTCTTGTAAAATAAACTCCCTCAACTCTACCATACATTAAAAGGAGCTAGGCTAGTCATGGAAAAAGAGCTCATAGATCCTTTTCAGTTTGCCATAACCACTGACCACTGGAATCTTTGGCAAATAACTCATAAATGTCAGTGACAATAGATCTTGCCAGACTTCGCCCTTAAAAAAATTTACATTAGAAATATTTCACTATATGGAAACCTATTCTGATAGCAATCCAATATTGTCAACATTGCAAAATGAAAGTTTCACTCATTTACGCGATACAGAAGATGATGTTTGGAAGAAAACCGTATTTACCGGTTAAGATTCCTATTCTTTGAAGCTAATATTCCAGTGGTAAAATCAGTTCAGGAAATATCAGTTTTTTTATCGTCGATATAGAGATCTGAATTGTCGTGTTTCTGTGGAAAGTGACCACGTTTATCGACTTTATTTAGAGAAAAAAAATACAATTATCTTACTTAAGGTAGTAACCATTTAGTAGAGAAATTCTTAGTGGACTTATTATCAGAACTAAATAAGAGTTTTCCATATAAAGATCGTAAACTATCCGCATTTAGACTAAGTCATTAACTCCATCCATTTCTTAAACTAAGTCATTAACTTATCCAAAAATGACCCATGGAAGCAGAAAATAAAAGTGATATAGAACATGAAGTAGACTTATTATTGCCAACATTAATAGAAGAAACTCCTCAAATACCAACAGAAATACAACAAAGGAATAGACAACTTATGGAAGATAGTCAAAGTCTTCTAAATGTTTAAAAAAATATGAGCTCCTTAAAGCAATCTTACTTATATTTTGTTCATAATAAGATCAAAAATTTACATTTTTATTTTTTTTCCCTTATCGATATCAAATGAGACTATTTGAACATTCGATACCATATGATACTTATTTATTCGGTACACTTATGTCGATACCATCAGTATACCATACTGATAGTATCGACATAATTGTATTAGCAATACCATACTTAGTATTGACTTACACCATACCGATTATCTAGTGTCTAGAGTAATATGCTAAAGCTTTTTTAACTTGAAAATGTGTATAAACAAACCAAAATTTGTATGCATTTAGATAAGCCCCGGTCTGCCAAAGACTCGATCAGGGAAGATTATGCGTCGGATTTTACGTTGTATTGCTGCGAATCGAATTAATGACATAGGTGATGTTAGTACACTAGCGGAGCCAGAAGTTGTTGATGCCATTGTACAACAACATTTCAAACTTTTACAAACTATCAAATCATAAATTTTTAAAAGACTTAATATACAAACTATGTAATGAATGAATGAATGAGTATTTACCAATCTATTTACTGTAAGACTATATTAGAAATATGTAATCAATCATGCGTAATGGACGAGTATTTTGGGTATGCAATTTTTTATATATACTTTGTTATAATAAATTTTAATATTTTAAATAAAAATATTATTTTAGGTGTCTCTATTTTCATTCATTTTGTGCATTTATTTCATATATATATATATATATATATATATATATATATATATATATATATATATATATATATATATATATATATATATATATATATATATATTAGGGGGAGTCGAAAAAAGTAATTTTTGAAAAAAAAAACCATACCCCTAAATTTGGAGCAAATATATAAAAATGAGCCTCAAAAAGTTCGAGCGCTGTCGGATCACTTTTGACCCCCTCAAACCATTAATTTAGGGGGAAAATGACCGAAAAGTGGTCGTTTTCGGACCTCTTGAGGGAGGGATTAAATTTTTTTTTTTCAAATTTTTTTACTTACTATATAAAGGACTATATTTTAGTTTAAAACTATGGTTTTTTATTACCCCTCAAAAATTTATGTTTCGTGGTATTGGAAATCAAGAAAATTGAAATTTTTTTTTTTGGGGGGAGGGGGGGTATATATACATACATATATATATATATATATATATATATACACATATATATATACATATATATATATATATATATACACACACACACACACAGTGGTTTTCTTATAAATTTTCTCCAATATGAGTGCGTCTAAATTTTTTATAAATTTAGACGCACTCATATTGGAGAATAGAAATTTGTAGTTTTTTAACGATAAAACAATAACGGAAAAAGATTTTGGTTTAGTTTTTTTTTCTATTCATTAGATGAATACATACAGAATACAAAATTTACAAAAAAAATACAAATGCCAAGTAATAATTAGGTACAACTACATGGTATTAAAAAAATAAGACAAAAAAAATTATAAATTTAGACGCACGATACATTAGGAGGCGTAATTTATGAACCAATCAATATTTTGTGTATCCGTCTTTTGCTTTAATACAACTAAGAACACTTTTAGGCATAGACTCAACAAGATTTTTGCACATATACCAGGTTTCCTTAAGGACGTCCTTCAGCTGGCCAAGTGTGGAAATTTGAGCTTTTGCAAATTCACGGTCAATCCAAGCCCAAATGTTTTCAATCGGGTTCAAATCAGGTGAGTATGGAGGCGACGGTATGGTCTTGATATTATTATCGTTGAACCACTCCTGTGCAGTAGCGCCATCTTGTCGAAGTTTCCATGGTTTATCATTGAGCAAAAGCAGGTCAATTGATGGAATTAGGTTGTTTTCCAGTACTTCTACGTTTATTCTGGAGTTGATTCTTCCGGTTTATGTTTGGCACTTACCAACATCTTTGTAATTGAAGCATGACCAGATTCCTATCGAGTCTCCTCCACTTTGTACAGTCGGTCGAATGTACCTGGCGTAATACTTTTCGTGAGCCATTCTTTTGACTGTTATGTTAGATTTGCGATTGATAAGCTCAAAGTTACTCTCATCACTCCACATAATGTTTTTCCATTGTTCTATTGTCCAATACCTTCTTTCACGACACCATTTTAGTCTCCTTTGTTTATCATATGGACGCAGGAGCGGTTTCTTCAAAGCAGAGTAGACTCCAATCTTGTATTTGGTAAGTATTCGGTGGACTGTGCTTTGAGAAATAGATGTATTTCGCGTTGTATTGAATTCTGTGGTCAATTCTTTGTAACTAATTCTTGGATTAGTTCTGACAGCTCTAAAGAGCTCATTTTCTCGCTGGCACCACAAGTGAGAAGAAAGTTTTGCTTCGTTGTCCGAACGCATTTCTCAGAAACTCCAATTAACCTGATGATTTCTCTTTTACTTTTGGTTCATTCTTTGATGTGAGCAATAATTTGTGGTAATTCACCTTTTTGATACCTCTTTTGCCCATTTTTCGCGTCTTTTTAGTGCAAAACTAACTTAACTTTTGTTTATTTATTAAATAATGATTAGCTAACTCCAGGTAAGTCATATTTATATAAGGTTTTTTGACAAAATCAATTAATTTAGGCCTATTAATAAGAAATATAGGGAAAAACTACTAATTAACTATCAATTAACAAGATATAAGACTTTTTTGATTGTGCGTCTAAATTTATGAATAAAATAAAATCAAGCTTACCAATAAACTTTTTTGTGTTAATTGGTATAGAATGAGTAATAAACATCCTTGTTTGATGCAGAAAAAGATTAAGAGATAAACATTAATAATGTTTATCTCTTTATCTTTTTCTGCATCATAACAAGCCCATCATTTAACTTAATCTTTGAAATTTTGCTTGATTTTTGTCCAGTGATCTGAATACAGATCGAACTTACGATCTACAGTGAGCAATCTATTTTGTTTTTCAGTTTCATTACAATATCTTTGAATATACTGCGCCATCATACCTATAGACCGTTCCGAGTGGTCATTTACAAATATTAAAGTTTCAGCATATTTTTAAAAACTTTTAAAGCATGATTGAGTATGGCAATAGTTTGGTGGAAGTGAGAACCAGTCTTTAACTCGTTGCTTATCAAGACCAATCATGTCAAAAATCATGTAAGAAAAGTCATCA
This sequence comes from Hydra vulgaris, assembly GCF_038396675.1. Classification (NCBI taxonomy): domain Eukaryota; kingdom Metazoa; phylum Cnidaria; class Hydrozoa; order Anthoathecata; family Hydridae; genus Hydra; species Hydra vulgaris. The sequence continues at coordinate 62,422,031 of NC_088928.1, forward strand.
ACTAAGACAGACAGGGATGGTAGTTTTTTTCCAATATTTATATTCATTTTATAAATTTTCTTGATATCTTGTTTTACTTTGTTCTCAGGTTTATAATAGTCAGAGCTAAGCATGTCAAATGACAGAATTGGTAATGCAATTTGTGTCTTCTCCTTTAATGTTAAATCACCATCTAGCAAAGATAGAGGTATCATTGTTAAGTCCAAATACCAACAATGTTTATACTGAGATTTCAATAAAGCATCAACAGCAGTTGGATTTGTACATACCTTCTTGTACAGGTGCATTTGATGCATGGCTGTAATATCAAGAAAAGGAGCTTTGATGACATCCTCAGATTGTAAATACCATTTTGCATAAAATCAAATAATAAATTCTGTAATAAGCCTAATTTCAGTTTTCAGTTTATCATTTTCTAGAACAAATGTAAGTGGGTTGGATAGAAGCTGAAGCTTTAGATAATAAATTGGTTTTCCTAAAAATCTTGCATGATGAATAGCACCTGTTTTTCGTACTTTATATGTAACAGGGGATAAGTAAGTGAAAACTAATTCTGGAAGCTCACATCTATCATCTCTTTTAATACCTGATTTACCAATGTAAGCTTTGCAAAATGTTAATGAATTCTCAGCTGCCTTCTTTAAAAGATTGCTTTTAATGTTATTCCAATAAGAGTTGAATTGGATTATGATTAAAATTAGATTCTTCATTAATATTTTTTAATTTTTTGAAAAGAGGATTATCAGGTCCCTTTGTTTTACCATTGGTCACTAATTTCCAAAAGTGAAGCATTCTCAGTTTGTTCACATGAGGCCGGGTGAATAAAAATAAGCAATTGCTTTTATGCAGTAATTGGTCAGCTTTACATAAAAAAAGCTTCAAGAATTTGCTTAAGTTTTAATTCACGTAAAGCTGAGCAATTAATGAGTATAATTGCTTAACTTTACGTGAATAAAAGTTTGACCAAAACTGCTTAAATTTTTATTCGCGTAAAGCTGACTAATTACTAAAAGTAAAAGCAATTGCTCATTTTTATTACCCCGGTCTATGATGTCTACAAGCTATTTGAAGGAGATATTTATTCAGTTCTTTAGATATTCTTAAAACGGACCCTTTATTTGTCCCAGTATTGGATGATGTTGTATCGAAGCAAATTCCTCAAGTTTTTGATGTAAGTTGATATTCTTTAATTAAATCTATTTTGCAAAAAAATTGATCTTCACCGGTGGATGACGCCAGCGGAGGTACTTCAAGTAGGTTAGAATCTCCATTAATGTTAACAAAAAGAGCCATTCTATCCCTTTTTAATATTTTTCCTTTGTTGAGTTCAAACAATTTCTTGCCGTCGAAATGAATTATACATGGATATGGAGATGCATCAATGGCTACTTTAAGATCTGGTTTCGTAATGGTTGATATGTTTTCATTTTCTTTTTTCATTTTTCTATACGCGGTAGACTGACTGCTTTTAACTTCTTTAAGGTCAACACCTGATTGATATAGAATAGCATTTGTTACCTTCTGTAAAACATTTGGCAATATATTACAGGCTGTGGCAGTAAGAGAAACATTACCAGCAAAAATATCTTTTGGAATTTTTGCAATTACTGTGTCTGGGTTTTCAGAAACTTCTAAATAATACCAATCACCTGGATCGAAATCAGATTCAATTGAAGAATCCTCACTTAGATCTGTGTTTATAAGTTCAACCTTGAGTACATCATCTCCCAAACTTATAGGCTGTGAAAAGTTTTACTTTTTTTTGCCTACTTATAGAAATGTTTTAGTATTAATTTTTAATTTTAGAATTAGTGGAAAAGAGAATAAAGTAATAGAGGTTAAACCAGAGCTGAAGTAGTTAACTAAAATCATTGAACACCTTTATTCTATACTTAATTTAATACTTAACTCTTCTGAACCAATAACAAACTTTCTTTGATCTCCCTGATCTTCAACAAAATTTTAAGTCTTCAATCATTTTTTAAGGATCTTTTTTTATCTTTACTGATCATATTTTTGAGATTTGAATTACTAGTCCAAAAAATTTTTTTTATTTCAATCTCAAACTTGTTTTGTTTAGCCAAATCACCACAAGTTCCTCGTTTTACATTTTTTTTCAAGTTGGAATAAGACTTGTGCAAATTAAAACATTTTTTAACTAAAACTAAATCATTTAACACATCAAATCCAGCTTTAATCCAGGATCTCTTGATTTTAGACAAATTACATTCACAGCAACTCTGTGAGCATCTTGAAAATTTTTTTTTAAGGGGACAAGCAATTATATTTGATATTGATGCAGATCGACATTGCTGGTCATATATTACGTGTTGAAGAATATCCGAGCCTGTTGGAAGCTGTATATTTGAATAAAAAGATTTTAAACTACCAATGAACCATTCGAAAAATGGTTCATTGGTTAGCTGGTTTTGCCTCTTTTATAATAAAAAGTTCCTTTTAAATTGACCTCAGTTGAGTTGCACTCATTTTTAATATGTTTATTTTATGTACTAATCTGAAATTATTAGAAAAATGTAAAATTTGAAATTTTCAGAAGTTGTACCAAAATATAAATATACAGCAATAAGTATAACAGAAGAAAATGCAAAAAATTGCCAGTTTTCCTGATTTTCAATACCACGAAACATAAATTTTTGAGGGGTAATAAAAAAATAAAATTTAATTAAAAAATAAATTAAATTAATTAAAAATTTAAGTAAAATTTAATTAAAAAAAAAAATAATAAATAAATTAATAAAAAAAACCATACAGTTTTAAACTAAAATATAGTTCTTTATATAGTTAGTAAAAAAAAAAATTTGAAAAAAAATATAATTAACCTCTCCCTCAAGAGGTCCGAATATGACCATTTTTCGGTCATTTTTTCCCTAAATTAATGGTTTGAGGGGGGGGGGTCAAAAGTGATCCGACAGCGCTCAAACTTTTTGAGGCTCACTTTTTATATATTTGCTCCAAATTTAGGGGATATGGTTTTTTTGTTTTCAAAATTTACTTTTCTTATTTAATTTACTTTATTAGATTCCCCCTAATATATATATATATATATATATATATATATATATATATATATATATATATATATATATATATATATATATATATATATATATATATATATATATTTATATATATGTATATAAATATGTATATATATATGGGCGATTCCGCGAGAGTCAACATCGCAACATTTGACACTCTTTAGGCTGTTAAAAATAAACCGAAAATGGAAATGACTTGAAACTTTTCAGAAATAAGAAATACTATCATATAATTTAGTATTTAAAAGCTCTAGCATTAAACTTTTTTGAAAAATTAACTCTACGTAGCGTAACAGTCGTAGCGCTTACTTTTTACCACTTCCGAACAAAACATCTTTGTTAGACTTAATGCTATGGTATTATGAAAGGATTCTTTTTAATAACTTTTTCGCTTAAAAATATTTTTAAATAGTTAAAAAAAAGAGTTTCAATTCTTGGATTAATGAATAAATGCTGAGTGCTATTCAAATTTGCAGATTTTTTTTTTTATTATTTATATAATTTATTTTATTTATTTATATAATTAGCACTAAAGTTTTTCAGAACGTGAGTAATAAAAGCTTTATAAATTAATTCAATTAAATCTAATAATCCCTTACTATTTCTAAAGAATAACAGTAAAGTAGTACTTGGGCTGCAGCGAAAGAGGAGGGGTTATGGGCAATGCCCACCCACCCCATTAAAAAAAAATTTCGTTTCAAGGTAAAACTAAATATTTTAGTTGAAAAATTGTAGGTGATGATTTCCGTTTATTTTTCACAAGTTTTTCATCAATATTTTTGAATAATAAATAATAAAAATCACAAGCGAAAATTCCAAAAATTTGTCATAAATTGGGTATTTATTTCCTTATGAAAAGCTACTATTTTAATTTTTAAATTAATAATCAATGTGAAAATATGCAAGTCAATTAAATTAAAAACCATAGTATAAAAAGTATTCGTACAATACGGAATAACAAAGATATGATTAAAAATGTGGTATAAATACAACACAAATATAGTGTCAATACTGTTTATATAATGAATATAATATAATGAATATAATATAATGAATATAAGTTCCTTTATTTTAATTATATGCAGCTGACTTTTTTATGAATTAATAAGCGATAATAAATGTTCAAAATATGCTATTAATATAATGACTTTGCATTTTACATGGGTTATCCAAAAATATGCATTTTTTAAAGTAATTTCATCCAGTTAAATAGATGGAATATTTTATAAAAATAAAATAAAAATGAATATTTGAACTATTTTTAAATATTTCGATAGCAAATTCGATTGTATAAAAAAAAAATGTTTTATGTGATAAAAAAAGTATGAAAAATTGTTTGATTGTATAAAGAAAACATGTATTTATCAAAATAAAACAAAAGTAGAGATATCAGTATTTTTGATAACATAAAATAAAACATTTTTTTTTGGACCTTTAAAGTTGGTTTGAATAATTATAAATGCAGCTGATTTTTTTTTTTTAATAATATATGTTTATTAGGATTTAACAAAATAATATCGATCAAGTCCATGCTTGCGGACTTTAGTTTAAGGAAGAAGTTGAAATTGAACAAGAAACTTTTATTTTATGGTAATTTCAAACAAATAACTTATGCAAATATACAATAATAAAAAATTATAATTATTTCAAATTTAACTATACACTATAAAATTTGTTTAAAAAAAAAATTTCATACATATGTGCATAAAAGTTATAAATTTATACACAAATGAAAAAATGTTGCATTTTGCAAAATATTATTCATCGGTTTTTAATCGCTCTTGGATACGGTTATTGACTTTTCTTTCTAGAAAAAATGTGAAACCTATATATTTTTGAATTGCCTGGATAATGTTGTGTTTAGAAACAATAATAAAAAAAATTACAGATTTTTACTTTTTTTTTAATTTTTCTTGAAAACGGGGTAAAAATTGACCCTGTAGAGACCTTTCCGACAAAATATTTTTAAATATATAATGATATATATACATTATTTTTATTAATGTATTTAATTCAAACATCATGTACATATAAATAGGCACAAAGCCCATAGGTAAATTTATACCATATATATATTTATATATATATATATATATATATATATATATATATATATATATATATATATATATATATATATATATATATATATATATATATATATATATATATATACATATAGTATCGGACAAAACGAGTGCAACAAAATAATGCTAATATAGTTTCTTTATATAAAAGTGCTGCATTTTTTCAATTTAGAGAAATAACTATGTAACTGTTTAGAGACAAAGTTCTTCAAGTTTTACTCATCACAAAATTCATTATTTGTACACGAAAATTAATAAATTAATCAAAATTATTAAAAAAAGTTGATTTCCTTCTGGACAAAACAAGTGCAACTCGACAAAATGTTGACCAAGCTGTATTTCGCTATCAATATTTCGTGGCGAATCCTTTGTTGTCGATCACAGCCTTACATCTTCGAGGCATAGATTCGATCAGGTGATCAATAAAACTTTGTGGAATCGCTGCCCAGGTCTTTTGGATTTGTTCAAACAGTTGATCCTTATTACGAACACCTTCACGATTAATTCTGCGGTTGACGATCTCCCACAGGTTCTCGATAGGGTTGAGATCCGGAGATTGAGGCGGCCAATCCATCACCGATAGGTGGTTGTCTTGAAACCACTGTTTGACTACTTTTGCAGTGTGTTTCGGATCGTTGTCTTGCTGAAAAACCCATTTTGTTGGCATATTCCATTCAGCATGAGGTAACATAACAACTTTCAGGATATTTTTATACATGAAACGGTCCATTATTCCATTGTTTCGATGTATTGGACCTAGACCGTTAGCAGAAAAACACCCCCAGATTATTACATTGTCTCCACCATGCTTCACGGTCTTATGGCAGTAACGTAAATCGAGGCGTTTTCAGGCCGGTCGACGTACACGGCAAATGCCATCGCTCCCAATGATGTTGAACTTCGATTCATCACTGAACAGGACAGTTCACCTTTTCTGCACATTCCAGTCAATATGAGATGTAGCAAACAGGAGTCTTTTCTTCTGGTTTTTTAGTGAAAGCAGCGGTTTCTTTGCAGGGCGTCGAGAAAACAATCCGGCTTCAACAGCACGTCGTCTGATTGTTCGGTCCGATACAGGCAGCTCTAATTGCTTTTGTATCTCGACTGATGATATCCAGGGATCCTTCTTGACGGATCTGACGATCATAGAATCCTCTCTAGAAGTGGTGGAACGCGGTCTTCCACCTTTGTTATCTGCTGCCAACTTCCCCGTAGAACGATATTTGGAACATAGTCTTGATACGGTCCATTTTTTCACGCAATATTTATCACAAATACTTTTTTGTGACATTCCACTTACGTAATCGCCAACAATTTTCTTTCTTAGTTCCAATCCAAGACTGTCGGGGGCCATTTTTGCACTTGAAGTCATAAAAATAATAAAAATAAATAATCACGCTTCTCAAGGCTTACCGTGTTACATTTACCTTGTGATGATACAATAATGCTCTTTCTAATGCACAACGTCTTGGTTGGATGTGTACTGTATTGATGTAATGAAACACTTGTTGTATTTCACTTCTTGTATTGATGTTCTTTGATAAAACACTTTGATAAAACTCACTTCGATAAACTGTCTTGATAATACTGACTGATTGACTTCCATATACTGACTGAATTACATGTCGATTTACATGTCGTATATATAGTAAAATGAACCTGTGTGAACCTGTTCTGGAAGATTCTAGATGCTTCTTTTCGATGCTTCTGGATGCTTCTAAATGTTTCTGGATACTTCTGGATGCTACTGGATACTTCCAGATGCTTCTTCTGGAAACTTCAGGAAGCTTCTGCATGCTTCTGGAAACTTCTGGATACTGCCTTTAATTATTAAAAAACTTCCGTGACGTTGACACGGACGAAAGAAAACGAAACAAACCAAAAAAGTTGCACTTGTTTTGTCCGCTGCAAAATGGCACTTGTCAACGAAATTCTGCCTGTGCGCTGTCACCTGTCAGCTGATTGCTCATGTCATGGCATGCTATGACTCCAGACTCCTGAACTGTTTGCTGTGGTAGAATAGTTCGTTACGTTTTTAAGACGTAAAATTAGGAACACTTTTTAGCATTGTTCGATGTTGGTTGCAAATGTTTTGTTCAATACTGTATATGTATATGTATATATATATATATATATATATATATATATATATATATATATATATATATATATATATATATATATATATATATATATATTATATATATATATATATATATATATATATATATATATATATATATATATATATATATATATATATATATATATAATATATATATATATATAAATTAGTAAAAACACTTATCTAACTTTTTTCTTCAACTTTAAGTTTTACCATTGCTGGATCATCAGGAGGAGTTACTAAATCTCAAAAAAAATTCAATTTATAGAAAAAAATATTTTACAGGAAGTTAGAAATTATCATAACTAAAAATAAAAATAAAAAAAACTTTTAATTACTATATTTGTTTGATTAACGGGAAGTTACAGAAAGTAATTATTAAATAAATTTCTTTGGAATGGGGATAATTTAATTTGGTCATTTGTTTTTATAATTTTTTAAGAGGTATTTATTTTCGTGTCTACACTTAGAAATTAATTCAGATTTTTTATTTAATAAATTTTCCTAATATAAATGAGTAACTATTTCAAATTTTTCTTGCAAACATAGCATACATTTTTTGGAAATGTTATTATAGGCAGGGGCAGATTTTAGAATAGACCATTGTAAATTAAAATTTTTATTTTTTTCTTTTAAATCCCAAATATATTTTGACAGCATAGTCTCTTTTGAATATTTTTGTGTTTAAACGATTGTTTGTGGTTGGCATAACGTTTTTTCCATTCCCTCGGTTAAGCCAATATATTGTTTATCAGGGTTATTTTGTGAGGAAACAATGCACTTGTTTCTAGAACTTTTCGAAGTTTCTTGAACTTTTCCAAAGTTTCTAGAACTTCTCGAACTTTCTTGAACCTTTCCAAAGTTTCTAGAACTCTTCAAAGTTTCTAGAACTTCTCGAAGTTTCTAGAACATTTCGAACTTTCGAACTTTTGGCCCTTTCTAGAAACTTTCTAGAAAAACCAAACAGTATATATAAGCGTCTTCAGATGTTAATCAAGTGTTCTCTCAAGAGATTTCTTTATTTTTGCTAAGCTAATGCATTATGTCTACGAATTATATTTATTCGTCAATTTTGGGAAGCAAAGACAATTTGCAATTGAACGCAATTAAAAAAAAGGACTCAACCAGAAAAAGAAACACCCGAACAGCGTGGACAACGGTTCGCACTAGACCGCAAACAACATCGACAACGGCGACAATTGATGCCGATCGTCGCGGTTGTCGATGTCGTTCGTCTTGTTTTGGCGGATTTGTAACGCCAAAACAAAGCGAACGAACCCACAAGTATAATCGACCACGGTATTTGAAACAGCGCCTAACAGAATCATCTGAATAGCGGCAGAGGCGATTGCAAAATGATTGAGAACGACATCAACATTATCGGCAACGTCAGAATAGAAATTTTACACGCTAACTAGCCCTAACAGGGCTTGATGGTACATTCAAATTAATGCTACCAGAAGAACAATATATTGGAAAAATAAACCATCAGTGCATCCATTGCAGCGCTCTTCATTTTCCAGCTGAACATAGCGATAAGAAAGACAACGAATACAATGACTGCTGCAATTTCGGTACCATTATTTTATCAATTCAAAATTATCTACTAGAATTACAACAGCTGTTGGATGGAAATACAGAAATGACAAAAACTTCAGATCAAGTAATCGACATTACAATAGTGCACTAGCTATGGCTTCGATGGGAGAAAAAATCGACTCACGGCGAGGAGGTGGGCCATATTGCTTTCGAATCCACGGATTTACCATCAAATTGGCTCTTCACAGCCAAGTAGTACCGACACTCTTCAATATCTTTGATCATTTTCCCATTTTCATTATTTCACAAAAATGTAATAAAAGTGATATTCAAAAAAATAAAAAAATAACAATAAGAATAATAAACGAATCCTCATTTAAACATTTCCATAACCTTTTATCGTGTGTTAACTGGGATGGCCTATTCCTGAATCAAAACTCTGATAAAGCCTATGATATATTCATATCAGAATATTATAAATATTATAACAAAGCATTTCCAGAAGTCTCAAAATTGGTTAAAACAAAAACGCTATTAAATCCTTAAATTGTATTCTTAAATCTTCTAAAAAAAAACAACGACTATATAACAAATTTCTTTAAAAAATGAATCATTCGTAATGAAACTAATTATAAAAACTACAAACAGCACTTTGAGTCAATTGTAAAAAAATCAAAAAAATCTTATAATTCAGATCAATTAAAAAAGCACTCGAATGATCCTCAAAGTACCGAGGCTAGTTGGCCGCAGGGCTAAGTTGACGAACTGCGTTTATCTTTAGAGCCTTTCATCAGAAAGTGACAAAAATTACTCAGAAACTTCCTCATTGACCACTTCATCATTCACTGTAGTATTGTCAGGATTCGCGCATGCGCATGGGAGATATTGAGATTTATGCGTTTTTTGGACAAAAACGTAACTTTTAGAACATCGCTTCCTTTTTACTTTACAAAGAAAATATTTAGTCGTATGAAAAAAAAATTATTGTAAAAGTTCCAGTCACAATTGGTTTACTCTACCCAGTCAGACTTTTTTCTCAAAGCTGCCGTTTTTCAGGATCTATAGACTGTTTATTAAAAAAACTTAATAGTGCATTAATAATCTTTTTTATAGTTTGCGCCAACTTACCCCGTTGTGGGGTAAGTTGGCGCAAATTTTTTTTTTTTTTTTGAAGGTCCGGAAAGGCCCCAAGAATTTTTTTTTGTAAATGAATGCAAATTTTATAAGATACCCTAATCCATACTCTTTAAGACTACACTTTAATATTTTTAAAAAAATGTACTGTTAGGGCTACAGAGCTCATACAGTAAAAACCGAGCCAACTAGCCCCGGTCTCCCCTACTTGGTGTAATATTAAGGAAGTCATTGGTAAAAATAATTCTAACAGAAATACTATTCCAAAATTACTCAAATTTAATAATAACTACGTTTTAAAGAAACAACTAGTGGCTGAAACACTCAATGAATTTTTTGTAAATGTTGGTACTTCATAAGCATCAAAAATTGAATCCTCACAAACCAGCTTTAATGCATACTTGGTTTCTAATAACACTAATATTATACCTAATTAAAAACTTACTGAAGAAGAGTTATTAGTCGCGGTTTCTTTAATCAAGTCTAAAAAAATAGGAGTTGACAATATAAGTAGTATCACCATTATCAATTCACTAAAACTCATTAAAATCCCACTCTTATATATATTTAATTTATCTTTAAAAGATTTTTCGGAAAAGTTAAAAATCGCTAGAGTTGTCCCAATTTTAAAATCAGGTGATCCTTATGACGTTACTAATTATAGGCCAATCTCAATTCTTACGTTTTTCAAAAATTCTAGAAGGAATTATGTATAATAGGCTCTATTCTTTCTTATGCAAAATGAATATTTTGTACAATAACAATTTGGTTTTAAATCTGGTCATTCTACTGATCACGCAATTTTACATCTTGTATATTTAAAGGGTTTAATGAAAAAAAGTATATTTTATGTGTTATTATAGATCTAAGCAAAGCCTTTGATATAGTTGACCATATGATTCTTTTATGCAAACGCAAAATCTACGGTATACGAAATTCAAACTTGATTGGTTTAACATTTCATACGAAGTTGGAAAAACGAATAATATGTCTATAACATGCGGTGTTCCCTAGGATTCAATACTACGACCCCTCTTATTTCTAGTATTTATTAATGATTTAAATAATTTTTCTAATATCTTAAACTCAATTTTATTTGCCGTTGATACTAACTTTTATTCCAATGAAGATATTAATATTTTATTTTCAACAATAAACAAAGAACTTGATAAACTAAGCCAATGGTTTAAATCCATTAAACTATCCCTAAGCATTAATAAAACTAAATACACATTATTCCATCATGCTTCTAAAAAAAATATTCCATGGAAACTACCGAATCTTTTTATTGATAATAATTTAATAAAAAGGGAAAAATCGTTAAAATTCTTGGGCGTAATTCTAAAATAAAATATTAATTGGAGAAAACATATAAATGTAATTGAGAATAAAATTTCAAAAAATATTGTTATATTTTGATTAACCAATGAAAAAGGGAACTGTATATAGCTGCATAGCAACCAAAATTTTCTCCATCTATTTTTACGACTAAGAGTCTTTTAATATGTCTAATAGATTTCAATATAGGGTTAAGTGACCAAGTTCCAGCCCCATCCTTACAATTTTGTTTGAATAAAAAAGTGTTAACAAATAGGCCTATGCGACAATCATACACTGTTAGAAAATTAATACTTTCAGCATTGAGGGCATAATTTTATTTCTTATAAGTAAAAAATGCACAGGCAAAGATGAAAAAAGGTAAACGAATTTGACGAAAATTCAGCAACTTTGACCAAATTTCAACCGTGAAGTTATCATTTATAGATTCTGAAATATTGCAAATCGGAAAGAATTATTCATATTATAAATTTAAACTTTGATTACAAGGTTAATTCTTAAGTCTTTTTAAAAGCTTCAATCTAAATATTGTAAAGCATAAAATGTTTTAATTAAGTCAACTTGATGATGTAAACCTTTTAACAAACAATGATGTAAACCTTTTAACATAAATATCTTACATTTCCGGATGTATGACTTAATTTCTGGATGTATGAATTACATGACTGGAATAAGGTCTTACTACCATGTGCAGTTAAGTAAAAAATAAAATGAATTAAAGTGACTCAGCATTATCTCGAAGCTAAAATAATACTTTTTAGAAGTATATTAATAACTTAAAAAATATAACATTATCCTAGGTACTTAATATTTTATATTTTTACATCTAAACGCTTTTTTTATTTTAAAATTAGTTGTACTAGCAGTAAGCAACCCGTTATACGGGTTTGTAATAATTAAATAACAATTTAACTTGATATATTATCTGAAAAATAGCTATAGCACAATTAACCAATAAAAAAAAGACTTTTTAATGTTACCTCAATAGTTTAGAATACTGACTATTACTGTGAATATTGGTTAACACAGTAAATTTCATATCATATAAATTTACTAAATTAAACCATGTTTCAACATTAAGCTAACTAATAAAGCAATGGCAACTAAAAAAAAAAGAATACAATTATGTTTGAACTTCAAAAAAAAAAAAATCATTTAATTATAAGATAATTATAATCAGTTATATGAAAGTTTAATAAAATTTGATTCGTAAAAAATGCGGTGACTTATATTAGAACAAAAATATATACAACAAATCTGATAATAATCTAATTAATTACAGTCATAAAAACAAAGTTATTATAATAATCTTCAACTTATCAGTCGTGATATCGAAGAATATCTGAAAGAAATGAGAAAGTTGAGTATAATAAAAAGTAGACATACATAAGATTGAACTTCGATTAAAATAAATTTGTGTATTTTTCTTATCACACACCACTATATTGGGTTGTAGACAAAAAGTAATAAAAAGATTTGGTTTACAAGTTCTTTTTTACTACTTTAACTTTTTAATTATAAACATAGCATTTTCATAGTTTTTTCAAGACTTCCTAAGTGAACAGAAACCTATAACGCACCCTGGTTGAACATTGTGATTGTTACCAAGGTTGCTTACATCTTCATGCAAGGCATCATATTGCATGCTTCTCAGTTTGCTTTGGTTATTTCTATGAAAGACAATGGTCTTCAATTCTAACATATGTATCAGCAGCATATCGCTAAAATAGTTTCTTGCCATGATTTCTAACCAATGTTGCATGTTCAAGGTTGCGAACCAATTATGCCATTTCTTGGGAAAAAAAGTGAATAAGCCGTAGGATCTAAGTTAGCTGACATACTCAATACGACTTCTAAATTATCTTTTGGGTAAATAACTTCCCTGGAAGCAAATCCAATTCGCAGGGCCCTAATTCCATTGATATATTCTATATATCACTGGAATGTAAAAACAATGGAAACAAGTTAGTATTTAGTTAGTAACAAATATACTTATATTAATACTATACTTTATATAGAATATTTTAAAAATAGTATATAAATATATATAAATAAGTCTCTCTCTATAGATTTATACTAAATATATAAATATAAATTATAATATATAATTATATAAACACAAAATCTCGTTTTTACAAATCTCATTTTAGTTTATGTAAAAACAATATACTGAAAAGTATTCAATGTACTAAGCACATTGTTTGCACCTAAACTGTTCACTTGACTTTAGTTTCTTTTTGAGACCAGAGCAGGAAGAATGATACCAACTATTACAATGATCACATTGAATCCAAAGAACTGTTTTAGTTCTTTTTTTGGGAGGATCATCAAAACCAAATTCCTTGCAACTGTCATTTTGTTGAACTTGGATTACACTACTTTCCATTGTACTATTTTGCAGAGATTCTGAGGTCTTAGGCAATAAGGATGAAGGCTTACTTATTTTAGTACCAAATATTTTGAATGCACGCTGTCTAGTTGCAGCTGGTCTGCCACGGATTTTTGGTATTGTGCCAAAAAATAATTCTTAAGTAAAAGGTTTTAGAAATGGACACTGCTCATTAGATTGAGTTAATGCAACACCATTTGTTGAAGCCTCAGTTGTTTTAACATTTGATGCAACATCAGTTGATGCAACATCAGTTGATGCAACATCAGTTGATGCAACATCAGTTGATGCAACATCAGTTGATGCAACATCAGTTGATGCAACATCAGTTGATGCAACATCAGTTGATGCAACATCAGTTGATGCAACATCAGTTGATGCAACATCAGTTGATGCAACATCAGTTGATGCAACAATGGCAGTGTCAAGACTGCAATTAACAGTTAGTTGTCTGTCTAAGACATCAACATATTTTGAGAAACATGAAACAACTGCATTGTTGTTTATTTCAAAATGAATCGACTCAATGTTTTTTAAAGCATTAAAAGCTTCTTCTGGAGTATTATTAAATATAAATTTTTTCAGACATTCAGACATTGCAGCTGATCAGCTACGTAAGATGCAATTTCTTTCATTAACAAAGTTATGGAATTTCATTAACAACATTATGGAACACACGGAAAAGAGATGGTAGTGCTTTGTGCAGCATTGGCCAAGTTTGGAGTATTAGTAGACAAGAGCCAGTATTATTAATACTTATTCATTGTTGATAATAATAAATGTAATATTTAAAATGATAATATGAATACAAATTAAAGTAACCAAGATAACCAAGAGCCTCATTTCTTTTTGAAAATTGCATGAACAGTAAAAATCTAGATCTATATAATATGCATCATGCATAGAAGGGCTGGTTACCACAAACCCTGATGTGCTATGATTCTAGTGTATTAAAAGAAATGTAATTAAATAAAAAAACAAGCTATAGGAAATATTATTATAATATAAGCATTACCTATATGAATATGCAGATTCCATAGATCGGAGAGAAAAATATACCCAGTAAATTGTTCACCAATACATCCATATCAATTTTTAAAGAAGAAATTAATTTCTTTAGAGTACCACGAAAGCTAAAATAATGTCAATAATATGTATTGCTATGATGACCTTTTTCAAAAAAAAAGCTTTACAACATGTTTCCACACAAGTGTGGTTTGAATGGTTCGCCAAAATGCCATTTAAATTTCATTATGGAAGAGTTTAAGCAATTTTTTACTATGAAATGCTCTTTCTGAATTAAGTTGTACTGGATTACAAGTTACCAGTAGCAGGATACAACCTCACAAAACTAGTATATTAACATAGTATACAAACATTAATTTTAAGTATATATACGAGTATAATAAACTTTTGCACACAAGAAAGAAACAAAAAACAATTCTAGAAAACACAAGCTTTTAAAAAACTAAACCTCTCTATTCGATTATTATTACGATTGCTAAGGTGATATACATTTTTGATACTAAAAGCTGTTATAGAATCTATATATGGTATCCAATTTTCCACAATATATTGGTAAAAAATGGTATATCTTTTAAATTTTAAATAGCTGAATTAAACTCCAATTCAGTATTGAATTGGAGTTTAATTCAGCATTTTAAAGCATTTAGCATCTTTTGTGTATACTAAAAAAGGTAAATGATATAAAAAATCAATATACAAAAAATAATATTAATTAAAATCAGTTATCAGATCAATCATTGAAATACTAATTCATCAACAAAAAATCTTGAAAACTTTTATAAAAATCTAAAAATCTATAAAAAAAAAAGCTTTAAACTCTTATTATTCATTTTGAAGCAAAATTATAAAGACTTACAAGACAACAAAACTCATTCTGTGTCTGATCTAGGTGTAATAGATTTAAATGCCTGTCTATTGCATGTAGGACATGGAAATAACATATGAGAATTTTAACATTATTCCAACATTTATTAATGGCATTAATTTCTGCTAAATCTTTGTCTACAACAACACATTGTGTTTTTGATAAATCATTGCATTCCGCAAAATATTCCAGAAAATGTTCAATGTGGATTTGGTCTTCACTTGTCATTATGGCAAACGCAATTGGCTGTCCAACACCATCACAGTCTTCCACCAACAAAGTGAACAGAGGGTAACGATAATTATTTGTTTAAAAAACATATTTATTCAACATTTATAAACACAATCTAGCATAACTACAACCCCTGGCATTATGGTAAGGAATTAGATATGTAAAACACAAATACATTGCACCGAGAGCAAAATTGTAAATCTGTCAATCAGCAGTGCTTGTATTGTAATTAATATTGTAATTAATTGTAAATCTGTCAATCAGCATCTCCACACAACCTTCATTTGAATTCAACGCTAAACTTGTCTCTATTCAAAATGTCTTGCTTATTAAGGACTTTTGGAAAGCATTAATAAGGCTTAGAGAGAGAGATTTTTTTAGTTCATTTTTTTGAATTTTTATAAAATTTGGAAAATTTATACAATTACTATTATTAAATCTTTAAATCTGTTTGATTTGTTTGTGATTATAACAAATCTTTTTTTTTTTCAAAAAACCATTTTTTTTTTCAACATCATTTTGTTAATTTATTTATAATTTGGTTTAAACCAAGATTATTTTGAACCTATCATCCATCTGAATCATTTCTCCATATTTGTAGAACAATTTTCTTTGCATATCTGTTTGAAAAAACAACCTTGAAATTGATGATCTTCTGTTTCTATAAGGTGGAAATAAACATTTGGTAATGCAAGCATAGAGCGTAGTCTTGCAGTCATCGTTGAACCTAATAATACAAAAAATATTAAATGGAATTCATTACAAATAAAATAGTAACATGTAAGGATTAAACTTTATTTATTAACCTGATTTTACAAGGACTTACTTTCGATTGTGCATATCTTTAACACCCACAGCTAAACCTTCCTTGTGTAATACTTGTGAAACAAGACTAGGATTTCCATTTATAGATAACATGTTATCAACATCTTCAGCCGGCTTCCCTGATGGGCGACTGTGTTCTGGATATAACCTAATCAATTCTAGAGAAACATCATGATTGTGGTTTAGTTGACCTATGGACAGTATAACAAATTTTTCGTGAAAATTTAAAATGAAACTTTTTGTTACAAAGTTTTTTTCTGGTTTCAAAAAGTACTTTTTGTAAGCAAAGTGTTTGTTTTCTTTTTGTTTTAAATTGTAATAGTTATGGCTCTACACTTGTGTAGTTTAGACGGTTTTAAATTTTATCAATTTCCTTACGAAAATGATATTAGAAAAATTTTCAAATGTTAGAGAGCAGGAGTAATATATATTTGTGACACAATCAATAGATTACCATCCAAGTTATAAAAGCTCTTCCTACACATAATATATGTCCCATGGTCAGATAGCTTAGTTGGCACTGTACCTGTGCTCAGTCAACAATGTCTTTGGATATAATTTATGTTTTATAACAAAATATAGCATAAAATAAATAAAAAACAACAAAATAAAAATTTATTCTAAATGACCTATGGTGTTTATTTATTCTAAATGACATATGGTGTTCATTTATCTTAAATGACCTATGGTATTCTGTCTTCTCAATTTGAAATTTACTGCCAGCGCACAAAAAAGCGCTGGCTGAAAAGTCATTATTTGATTGGCGTGGGCAATTTTTAATTACAGAAAACTCACAAATATTCATACCTCCACAGGGAATAAGAATTTACTTTGTATAACCCAAACTTCGAATAAGTGAATGCATGAGTCTGTTAAAGAAAGTTCGAAAATGAAAACTGTTTCAAATAACCAGGAACTTCAATAAGTGACAGTTCAAATAAATGGAAGTCTACTGTAGCTTCATTAAGTGTGACAAATAAAAAGATACAATTTAAAACTTTGATTAAATTTTTCTGCTTACTGGCTATGATTAGAATACTTTGTTTTTTCACAGTCAACATGTTGATGTTGACTGTGACATGTTATGCATGCATCTGTCCTAAATCAATAAAATCATTAACTTTAGCATTCCATAGAAGCATTAGAAGCACAATGCATATACATGATGCATATAGGAGCACTAGCTTGTAATGACACAAATAAAGGAACTTTTAAATTTACATCATAATTTCATCATTGTGTTATCACCAATATTTAGACAACCAAAATAGAGAAAACATTTAACTGTATACTAGCACAACCTAAAGTTTCGTTTCAAAAAAGATAACATTTTAAATATCTCATATCAAATTAAAAATCATATCTTATCTGAAAATTCAAAAGACATGTTTTTAGAATGGTTTATGTTTAATTAAGTTTACAATTTCTTCAACAACTCCAATATTCTATGTGATTTACAATTTGGTTTCAGAACAAACTATTCTACACCATATGCCCTATTAAGTCTGACTGAAAATATTAAAAGTGCTCTAGATAAAGAATTGTTTGGCAGTGGTATCTTTATAGACCTTCGAAAGCCTTTGATACTGAGGATATTAAAATTCTATTTAAAAAACTAGCTTACTATGGCATAAAAGGAATAACAGTGGATTACCTCCCAGTTGAGAAATATTTAATATATATATATATATATATATATATATATATATATATATATATATATATATATATATATATATATATATATATATATATATATATATATATATATATATATATACATACATATACATGTATATTATATTTATACATATATATATATATATATATATATATATATATATATATATATATATATATATATATATACATACACATACATGTATATTATATTTATATATATATATATATTTATATATATATATATATATATATTTATGTATATATATATATATATATATATATATATACACACAAACATGTATATTATATTTATATATATATATATATATATAAATATATATATATATAAATATAAATATATATATAAATATAAATATATATATATATATTAGTGATGTACCGGTAGCATTTTTTTGGTCAATATCGATGCCAATGGATGGGAAAAGGCTGATAACGATGCCGAAATATTTAATATATATATATATATATATATATATATATATATATACATACACATACATGTATATTATATTTATACATATATATATATATATATATATATATATATATATATATATATATATATATATATACATACACATACATGTATATTATATTTATATATATATATATATATATTTATATATATATATATATTTATATATATATATATATATATTTATGTATATATATATATATATACACACATACATGTATATTATATTTATATATATATATATATTTATAAATATATATATATATATAAATATAAATATATATATAAATATAAATATATATATATATATTAGTGATGTACCGGTAGCATTTTTTTGGTCAATATCGATGCCAATGGATGGGAAAAGGCTGATAACGATGCCGATACCGATGAATTAACTAATTATTAAAATTTTGAAAATACAACATTAAATCGTGTAATCTTTTTCATGGAATCACTACTGGTAAACAAATACTTGGACTCAAATTAGAGTCAAACCATTATTTTAAAAGATATTAGAAAAACTCAATTTAAAAAATATACATTTTTTTAGTTTTTTTTACTATGAAAAGTAAACTTTCAAAAAATAAATACAATTTTCGAGGAACCCTTTTTATTTTATTTTTAAAATGAAAATGGCACTATCATAAGCAGTTTACTTAGAATTCTTTATTAATTTAATAGTAATTTAGATATCTAAACAACAACCGTATGTTGTTTAGATATCTAAACTATTTTTACATAACTAAGTTGTTTTTATAATTATTTTATATTGTGATGTTCTATCCCCACCATGTCCCTGGTAGTACCGTGCTAAATTTGTTTCTTGACGCAGCGGCCTATATAGTCAAGGTTTGTATTTTGGAGTTATTAAGTTGAGAGAGGGTTGTAACCAAATCTAAAGTAGCCTCCTCGATTGCAGTGGCCTTGGGTAGGTGAATTGAAATAAAACAAAAATAACAAATAAAAATATAGAAATACTAGAAATACTAGGCTATACTTGAACACATATAGATAACAATGCTTTAATAGGTTACTTTTAAGTATAACAATAGAACAACACAAAATAAAATTATTCTAAAAATAACACAATGGTAGTAAAAGTATAATTACATTCAGTTGTTAAATTAAAGCTTATAAACATCATCTTAAGAATAAATAATATTGCCTGTAAACAAAGTCAAAATAAAAATTTATCAAAAAAATTCTAAGTAATACATAAAGTTTATGTTATGTTGCATATGTCATTTTTAAGTAAACATTGAACAGTTGGTAAGTAGTTGGCCCGATCCTAATAACCAACTATTAGCTACAGTTGGGCCAACAATCGGCTGTTTAGTTGGTACCGTGAAAAAAACGTAACTCATTTACCAACAATTAGCCAAATGTTTTATAAACTGTTGGTACCATTAACGGCCCAACAGTAATAAAACAGTTGGCTAACAATTGGTATCATTACCGGCCAAACTATATGATTTTTTTTGCGATTTTTTAAATTCGCTTTTGCACTTTAATTGAAAGTGCAAATGTTATAAATGTTTACAACTATCTTTACAACTTGACGTGATGGTGAAAAATGAGTTGCATATTTGAAATCAAAAGAGAAATGCTATACAAAAAAAAAAATTTTTCTGTTGACCTGTGTAATAATACAGTAATAATCATTGTAGTAA
>NC_088928.1:62447500-62480000 GCF_038396675.1 Hydra vulgaris
AGGTTAAAAATATTTTTGCAGTTTTTATATTGAGATGAATAGCCATCAGAAAAGTAGATCACGTTTGCAATGGTGAGTATCTTTTGCTTCAGATTATTTATAATTAATTTTTGTACCTTGTGAACCATTGGTATCGTGATTGTTATCATCTGATATAATGCAATATGAAGTGGAATGCAAAACTTGATTTTCTTTGTAGTACACAACTACGGGATAAAGTGTGCACTGAAGATTATTATAATGGAAACTGTGTACTTCATCCTGCACAACAAAACTATAGTTTTCTGCAAAATCTCCTAGAATTATTGCACTATTTGATGGCAGTTCTTCTTTAAGATTTTTTAAATATTTAGATTGGCATTTAGAAATATATGAATGGGCTGTTAGCTTGAATAGTTTTTCCATCAACATATCTACATAATCTGGTATGCTTGCAAGCTGTATAACTAAATCTGATCTATCAGTAGTAACCCATTGGTTAAATTCGATCGTATCTTCTTCCTCAAACTGCCCTATTAGTTTGAATAGGTTTTCTTCTAATTTAGATGTATTTTTCAGACATTGTGTACATCGATTTAACATGCATTCTTTGTTTTGCATATCACAAACAATAAATTTATATAGTTCATAGTAATCAATTTTAATGGGTAGGAGAATTAACTTCATGTTTTGATGGTAGATACAAACGCACACAGAATGGGTTCCTGATGAGTTTGGCAAAACACACCATTTAGGTCTTAAAACACAAAACTTGGAAAAATCTAAATTTACATGTGGATATAGAATTTTAAATGAGACAATTAACTCTTTTAAGCTTGATAAAAGTAGTCGCTTTTGCATATCGACTTTCCAACTAACACTTACAAAATCTTTTTGACTAGGCATCTGGAGAGAGTTTTCACCATCTTCATAAAAATTTTTCACTAAAGTATTTATTTGATTAGGCAGCTTTTACCTCGCTTAGTTTGTGAAACTGCAAGAACTTTCTTCTTTGCTAAAGATCTAGATTTTATTATTAGATACTTTGAAACACCAAAATACTCACTTGCTGCTTCAATTGACCATTCTTGTGGGTACAAAGTCAATACTTGAATTTTGTCCCTAAATCAATAGCATTTTTCAAGTTTATCTTTTATCAAAACTAACAATTTTTTGAAATGAACAACTTTTTTTTTTAAATCAAGAATATTTTTAAATCAAAAATATCGAAAACTTCAACTTCTGTCAATGGAATTTTTAAAGAACTTGATAACTTTTCTTTGAAAACTGTTGTAATAGTTTTAATGTTTTTTTCCCAATACTCATATGATTCGCAAATGGTTTTCCATGAAGCTTGGCTGTGACATGCCAATTATACTGAGACAATCAGAAAGTTCTTGTCTGTTTTTATTTATATAAGCTTCTTGTTGAATGTTAAATACGTTTTCTTTATTTATACTTTCATTTATGTAATCATCAGCAATATCAATGTTTTGAGTATTAATTTCAGTGGAAGCTTTTAATTTGACTAAGAAATTTGTACAAATTTTTTGACCAGGTACAGTATTGAACCTATTGTTTAAAGCTATTGTTTTTAACATGACTTCTCTGAGAGATGCTAAATTAAAAAATATAACTTAATCAAATAAAATGTGCCTAGTATTATTAAACATAAAGAACATAAAATTATGACAAAGTAACATTTATAACAAAATTTATGACAAGCTTTCCTAACCTTTGCACAGTCTTTTGTGAACTAACTGCAGATCACAGCACTTATTCTGAAACACAGGGAACTTTTTTTTTATTTTTATTTTATTTTTTTATTTCTTATTTATTAAGATGAAGATTGTAGAGCAAGATAACGATTGACGGACGACCTAAAGGATTGCAAATTATATGAATCAGGAAAACAAGATGAAGGAAGCGAACTTCTCAAGATAGAACTTTTGATGATGAAAACAATAATCAAAACTAAATTTTGCTCATCTGGAGCAAAATCTTGAAAAAGTTTATTCCAATGTGGTTTGTAAATGTTAACTTGTGACAATTTGATTTTAAAATCAATCCAACTGAGCATTGTGATGTTCCAGCCATTATAATAATATTTAATTTCAACATTTTATTTTTCTAAAACCAACATTAAATAAATAATAATTTCTCACATGAGTATTATAATCAAAACTCAAATGTTACCACCAATTACTCCAATTTATTAATCAAAGAAGAAACCAAAAATTTATTTTTATTTTAAACTAAATAAGTGTAATTATAGCTATGATTACGCTTATTTATTTTAAAATGAAAATGAATTGCTGGTTTCTTGTTTAATTAATTAAATGGAGCAATTGGTTTTAACATTTGAGTATTAATAATACTTATGTGAGAAACTATTATTTTTTTGTGAGAAATTATTTCAGTTATAATCTCTATATGGAGATTATAACCAAAACGGTAAACAAAAATGCAAAAATAAATTTGCAAAAACAAAACAATAATAAAATAGATATGTGCATAAAAAAACAGTGAATTAATTTTTGCCTCTTACAGGTATTTATATATAAACTACTATTGTAAAGATTTAAAATGAATAGATCAATACCTTTTCTGCAATTAATCTTAAACTAGACATGTTTACTGAAAAAATTATTGTTAAAAACTCTGTTTGCATTTCAAGGTTTTTCATCAAATATAAGATCTAATAACTTTAAGTAATGATTTTTGATTTCTTTCCTTAAAAATTTCTATACCTATTAAATTTTGTAAACGTATGGTTAATGCAACTGTGTATACTTCAACATTTTAGTGTTGCTATAGACGTTGCTAAGAGCGCAGAGATTAAAAAAACGTAAAAAATCTCAAACTTTAAAGACCCATAACTCTTAAAATAATAAAATTGGCTCCAAATTATTTTTGATTATTCCTAACGACACTATTAACTGCATTTGTGCCAAAAAATCAAGTATTTCTGAGATGGTGGGTTATTTCGACTTGTTGTTTTGACATGGAATTACCCTTACATAAAATATAATTACATTTATAAAACTTACAGGAAACTTTTACGATTCTAAAACACGCAGTATACTAGTGGGGGCTCTAAGCATAAAAATAGTTCAAATTGTGATACCAGCATAAAACTTGGCAAAATTGTTGTTAACAACTATACAAATTGATATAGAAAAGGACCGCACTTGTCAATGTTTTAGGTTTTGAATTATTGAGTCTTCTATTTTTAGTGAAATGGGCTTAAAGAATTTCATTTTATAAAGAGGGGGCATTGAGTATAAATAATTCAAATTGTGATACCAGCTTGAAAATTTCAGGAAATTGTCTAAAAACTAAAAGAATTCAAAAAAAAAAAGAGACCTCGTTCTGAAAATATTTTTTTGGTCCTGGGGTGCCCCCAAGTTGGAACCTCTTTATTTTATATAGTGAGGGCCAATAAGTTCAAATAGTTCAAATCGTTATACCGGTTTAAAACTTTCAGGAAGTTCTCTATGATTTAAAAAATTCAAAAAAAAAGACTGTTTTAAAAATATTTGCTTGGTCCTGGGGCGACTCCCAAGTCGAAACCCCTTTATTTTATATAGTGGGGGCAATAAGTTTAAATAGTTCAAATTGTGATACACGGTTAAAACTTTCTGGCATTTGTCTAAGAACTAAAAGGATTCAAAAAAAAAAGAGACACCATTCTAAGAACATTTCTTTGATCCTAGAAGGACCCCCGAGTTGACTGTAAAAAAATATATAATCTTTTATTATTTATTTAAAGAATTTAAAGAAGAATTAACTTCAAGTAAACAAGTATATCATATTATATAGAAGAATAAGGCTAAAGATATAAAGCGAAATTAAAAGGGTGGATAACAAATTTATTCTATGGATGAATAATTATTGGATTTGAACAACACTAGTTTTTTGAGGTTAACTCTAATTCTTCTAAACACTGACCAGAACACTTGCATAACTCCGTGCAGCCTAATCCTGAACACTTGCATTTGCATTGTGTTCCGCAACTTTTTTTGCTTCTACATTTTATCAACTCAACGCATGATTTTGATGCCTCGGGTAGAATCATCCATAAAGGTGTCATTGCTTTATTTATTTTCTTCCAACCCCATTTACTAACGTCCGGTAAAATCTGTTGTGGTACCAAGGATTGTCCCCATATTATACTAAATAAATATTTAAACATAAAAGTTTTTAATTGGAATCTATTATTTAAGTTCATTCAACTACTAAAAAAAAAACCTTTCTTGAAACACAGCTCTTTTCAAATAATGAAAAAGTGCATCTTTTGTTGGTGGTAACCCCTCACTCTGCCGTAACTTTTTAGTGAAAAGCATTCTTCGGCATATGGCGAGGTCATTAGTGGAACTTGCCTTATCATAAAGTAAAATAACGTAGCGCTCAAACTGCAGAAATACATCAGTTGAAATAACTCTAGTATTTGGAGATGACAAGGTAAATAATAAAAAAAAGAGTAGTCTACAAAAGCACATTTTTAAAATTTAAGCAGCTTGCAAATCTAAAATTATTGCCTTTTTATAACTATATAAACATAAGTTACCTGCAAAATGTTCTTATAATTTCTTCATCTCCATTGTTCCAGAAGTTCCAAGCTAGTTTTTTACCCCGCCCGGCAAAGGAAGACACAGCCAGTGAATGTAAACCACATGAATGACCACACAATGAAACAGCTTGGGTTTTTCACCTAACTTTTGAGCATAATAATGTACGAGAAGCCAACGTTTCAGTTTTCTAACTCCAAACTCTATCCAAAGTTGCTTGATACCCGTTAATTGTTTAAAAACGGAAATTGAGATTGCAACAACATTTTTGTTAACTGTCTGAATACAAACAACTTGAGGCCCACTGTCAACAGCATTTTTAACGTGTAGCAAAATCCGAGTGCCAGCTACCTCGTGGTTACAAGTTAAAATAGATTTTTTGTTAAAAGATTTGGAATTAGATAAAACAGTTTCATCAAACATTGTTACTAAAAGTAGGTCAAATGTCGGTACTTGTACAAAGTTTGTTGCAAGCATTTTAAACAACTCATTTTTATTTTCATCCAATCGTAAGAGCTGTGACCAATTTTTCCAAATAGGAGTTGAATCTGAAACACACACTCAAACTCCATTACCATAAATATCCCTAGTCTGGTTTTTTAAACTACATTCAAAATAACTGTCAAACACAATTAAATCCTTTGTATTTCTTTATGTTTTGCTGATAAGATATTGATTATTTTGTCTCGAAATTCAATTTCTGAATACTCCTTGAATGTCTTCGAATTTACCGGATGAAATATATTGCTCCTCCATCTAAGGCTTTTAAAGTGATACCTTCAGGAGTAGTCAAAGAAGGTGCCGAATATTCTTCAAGACATTTAAGATGATTCGATTTTTTAGTTTTTCAGAGTTTACCGTATTCAGATATTACTGGTGGATAAGCATGATTTTCATGTAAAAAAAAATCATATAAATTTCCATCTCTATGTTGAGATGCAACATAAAGTGATGCAAACATTTTACATTCTTCTTTGAGCATTACTGTTTTTAACCTTCCTTTTTGAGTGGCAAGATTTTTTTTTTCTCTAAACAAGCATAAGTTATTTTTGGGGATTGTCTTATATATTGAATCCCTTCCAATTGTTAAACAATTCTGAATATAACATCTGGATGACTCAACACCCATTTGCTTAGCTTTCCTTACGGATGCTCTAGCTTCTGCATCAAGTAATGTCTTTGTTGATAAATTTATGAGAATGTCTTCTTCTACAAAAAAGGGATTTCCGAAATCTTTTATAACTTCAATAAACTCTGATACATGTTCAGTATAATTTTTTTCAAAGGCAGGTGTATCTTCGTGATAATTTTTCTCATCGTCATCTTTTTCTTCTCCAAATCTTTCTAGAAAATCAGAAAATAAAACAGAAATATGTTTTATTTTTTGGTTATCTTTTACTGTCTTTGAATGAAAAGCTGCCCAAGATATTTTCGCTGTTTCTTCCCTTTCTGATTTTTTCTGTAAAACTTTAAATACAGCTGTCAACCATTCTCTTGATTCACTTAAAGCGTCAAAGTTTTTGAACTGGTTGAAGTTGATTGTTTGTAATGGATATTCTACAGATTGGTCTTTAGTAGGCTCTATTGTAGTGTAATATGATGGTAACTCCAAAATATTTTTAATAACTTTTCCCGAAAAATCATAATCAAACTTCTTTACAACTAATTATAGTTCAGTATGTTGAAATATGGATATTGATGTTCCATGAAAAGATTTGATAGCTGTACTAGAAGATGGGTTGTGATCAATGTTATTGATTGCTGCAGTTATAAGAACATTTTCGATAAGTGAAGGAGGACACACAATGTAATTATCAATGTAGAGTTTACATAGTTGATTGGTAAGTGCGGTTTTAATGGCATCAACTCTTGTTTGAGGTACACTAACTCCAAACAGAAATAGCAGTTCCCAGGCTTGCCTTAAATAAAAATCAGCAAAACTTCTCTAACTTTTTTAAATTCTCCTAATTTGGCACTAAGTTTAAAATTTTTTTTTTAGTCTTGTTTTGTATCACATTTTGAATTTATGTCATAGCTCTTTAAACGATTGCAAAAAAGTTGGTATAGTCCTGAAAGTTGAAACACAGGAATAGTTGATTCATCTTCATAGCACTGATAGATATATTCCACTATTTTACTAACCTATCCTCTCTCAAGAACAAATGTCAAAAAAGATGTATTACTAAAATAAATATATTGCTATAAAATAAATATATTGCTATAAAATAAATATATTGCTATAAAATCAAACCTATTTCTTTGAACTTCTCTAGATTACTAAGTAATGTCTTATATCCAGTGTCTCTTGTTAGCTATTTGGATTTAGAAGGATTAACAAAGTCGCAACTATTTGATGATAGCTCTTGACATATGAAACATTTATCCCACTCAATGGCATTATTTGTTGTTGTTGGTAATTCATAACCAGTTGCAGCATTTACAAATTTAAAACTCTTCTGAGACATTTATTATTAAATTTTAAGGGTTAATTCTGTTATATTGATTTTTTATAGGTCTCACTTATTTTGAATAAATATAGTAAAATAACAAAAAAAGACATCTAAAAGTAGCAAGCTTTATATAGATTTATTGTAGTCAATAAATGCTAGTAAATAGTTTAAAATTTTAAAAACAAGCATATCAGTCTCTTTGGTAAACTATAATTAATACGGAAATACCAAAAAACCTAATGCATAAGGTTTATGCTCATGAAAGTTACTTATTTTGAAAGATACATTTACTTATGAACAAAAAACAACTTAAAATATAATAAATAATATAAAATAATAATAATATAATAATATAATAAATAACAATATAAAATAATAAATAATATAAAATAAAATAAAATATAAAAAATAAAACATTTTTTGTTTACATTTACTGTTTGCACTAACCTAATTTAAATAAGTAAAATAATTATTAAAATAACTAACAAATTATTAAATTCCGTTTTATTATAAAACTTTTACAGTATGACCACGCGCATAATTTCTGTCTTAATTTCAAGCCGATTTTACACTATAAAATGAAGTTTTTTAAGTCCATTTCTAAAAAAAAAAATCTCTATAACTCAAAATCTAAGACATTTACAATTGGGTCCTTTTCTAAATCAATTTGTATAGTTATTAACAACAGTTTCGCCAAGTTTCATGCTGGTATCACATCTTGAACTATTTTGCTAAATATTTATGCTTAGAACCCCCACTAATACAGTCGGTTAATAGTTGGCACGGAATGCCAATAGTTATAATAGCCAATACTGGCCCTTCAGTTGGACCAACTAAAGCGTGTTTACTGGGTTCACTGTACTAAAGTTCAATTTTGAATACATTTGCAGCAAAGTTTGAAAAGATTCGCGGAAAAAAAGTTTTCATCTATTAAAGATTCAAGTCACAGTGTTCAGTTTGTCCAATTACTGGTAATGTCTAATGTAATAATAATATTGAAATTTTACCAAAATAAAAAGAGTTAATTAAAAACGTCAATTTGAATGAAAAACCAACCTTGTGCTGTACCTTGATTGACCAACCTTTCCACATTATTAAGTGATAACAAGTAAAAAAACAAAATGGTTATTTTTATAAGCAAAAAATTTTAAAAGCATTATTTGTATTTTAATCATAGGCGTTGAACGCGCTGGGGCTCGAGCCCCATCCGGAAATTTGTTGCTTGGGCTTTGCCCCACCCGGGAAAATTCACCAAACTTTAAGGTGGCTCATATAGAAAAAATACTCAATTTAAAAAAAAAATCTAATTTTTTTTTAATATACCATTTAATTCGAAATTTATAATTCTTTCAGAAAATGTATACATTTTGCACAAAATACTTACTAATATTACTTTACTTAAATTTTTTTATTGGTCAGTTTCATTTTTTTGCTTATAATTTCTATTTATCGGAAAACTTTGGTCATGGTTTTCATAGCTTTTTAATTTTATTCTTTTTTTGAACTTCAAAACATGATATCTCGAGATTAAGAAAAGCTTTTGGGCTGATATTTTTAGTGTATGTTCCTTAATCATTAAGATTTCAGATGTACTAAAATGATCAACTAAAAATAGTTTTATCAATTTTTATAACACAACACCCGTTTTTTATTACGTAAAAATTTGTGATTTTTTTAAGTATTGTGTCCCGTTTTTGATATTTTTATTATTATTTTATTCTTTTAGTAGAAATGAATGAAAATAATGTAATGAAGCTATAACCAAAAGGTTTTTGAGTTTAAACCAAAATTAATCAAGAAACATTGTTTTGAATTTTTTCAAATTTGTGTTTTTTACCTCTTATTTTGTTAAAAGTTGCCTAAAATATAATTCATTTATAGTTTTTTTAACGAAATTTGAGTTTCTTATATTACCAAAAATACAATAAAATATATATGAACCGTTGCAATTTATTCTATTAAGAATTTTTTTTTTTTCTATATGAGCCACCTTAAAAAATATTTTAAAAATAAAAACCATAATATACTTAAACATTAACAAATATAACAATTTAAGAACGATTCTAATAATAATGCCGCAAATACCAATGGTGATTTTCAAAAGTTTAAGCTTTCAAAAGTTTATATTATTTTTCGAATTTCAGAAATTCCACTGCACTGCTGCGCTAGTAATCTCAACTTGGTAGCACAAGATGCTGTTGAAAATCAAATAGAGATCAGAAATATTATGAATTTAGTGCAATCATTCATCGCATTTGCCCGTGGATCTCCAAAACCATTGGCATGTTTCAATAAATTTCGAAATATAGAGGATGTAGAAAGCGGAATATCACTGCGGCCATTTTGCCCCACTAGATGGATCTTTAGAAAACCGTCCATTATATCTATTACGAGTAACTATTCCGCCATTATTAACTAGTTACAGGATTTTGAAAATCATTCTGATAATTCAGCCAAAAGTAAGTCAGAAGCAGCGGGTTATTTGTTATCTTTTTGTAAGTTTGACACATTTTTCAAATTGGAAATTTTGCGCATGATCTTCACGATAATTGAGGATGCTAATACAGCATTCCAAGGTAAATATTGTTTTATTTCATAGTGTTTTTTTATTAGTATATTATTTTAATCAAATTATAATGTTAAACGTTTATTGAAAATCATTTTAGGCATGCAGCTTAATTTTGCAAAGCAATAAAATACCATCAACAAGCTTAAGGAGGTGTTAAAAAAAGCCTAGGCGACTCGCTTCAAAGTCTTATGAGATGCAGCCGTTGTAGCAGCAGAATGTAGTTAACTTGACAAACCAGAGACGCCACGGAAACGTGAAATTACATAAAAATTTACTAGAAGTGGAGTTCCATACTTTGCTACGACTCCAGAGGACCACTACCGCAAGCAATGCATCTCTGGATTGTGTTATAACGGGACTTGCGACCCGTTTCGAACCGACTGAGACCACTTAGCATTTAGCAAATGTAGAAAAATTTCGCATTGGTTAGTGCTTGGAAGTTAGATTCGTTGAGGCTTTTTACAAAGATGACTTGAAGATTATAGAAGGCTACAATTCCATCGCGATATATTTGCGTATCATGCAAAATTCAAAAATATTCAACTAATTGTTTTAGAATCAGTTTTGAATGAGCTTGTAAACCATGATGGTGTCATTTCTCAATTAATTTCACTGATTCCCGAGTTTGTGAAGCTGGTAAAGATTTTACTATGTATGCCTGTCGCCTCATTTACGTGTAAGCGCTCTTTTTTTTGTCTTCGTAGGCTAAAGACTTATTTACGTTCTACAATGTCTCAGGAGCGATTGAACCATTTTGCTATTTTAAATTGCCATTGCAATATTACCTACACTATTGATCTTGATCATTTAATCAACGAGTTTATAATGCTTGCCTCCATACAAATGAACACATTTTACTTGAGAAAATAAATTACATTTTTATGCCCATTGAAAAAACTTTTTATTTCTTATTATAAGTTTTCAACTCCTACAAAATAGTTTATGCCCCATCCGGGAAAACTAAAACTTTACGCCTATGTATTTAATATGGTATTTGTAAAAAAGTTAGCGTTTTTCTTCAAAAAATGCCACTTTACTGCTCTCTGCTATCAAATTTTTTTCTTTATTCTCTTCTCACCTTTGCTATTGTTGTATTGTTTAGGGTCAAAAAAGTAACTTTTTACTTAATGGGATTGCTAGTTTACAATACACATCTATTAGAATAATGACGTATTCCCCATGAGATTTGATATCCATAAAAAATTGTTAGCAAAAAACAAGTGGTTTGTTATTTGCTTTAATTAATATTTATCTATATTATATTTATTTATTATTGTGTTATTATTGCTACATTTTATCTTATTATTATATTTAATTATTATCTAAGATATGTACATACAATTTATATTGTATTATAATTCATATTATTGATACTTTATTATTATTATTATTATTATCATTATTATTATTATTATTTTGTATTATTACTATAATTATTACATATATCATTATTATTTGTTTTACAATCTTTTCTTTTTTTTCTCTCATTTAAATTTTGTATGTTTTTTAGGTGCTACTTCATTGACTAATTTGTAACTATATGAGTGACACCTAACCAAATTCTATTAATTTACGATGAGTATTTGTAAATTTTTATTAATATGGTTGAATAAAAAAAAATTATACCTAGTACAGATCTATTTAAACATTTAAAAAGTATAAATAGTGATTTTTCCTAGTGAAAAATTTATTGAATTATATATTTCATTGAAAAAATGAGAAAACGGTGTAAATTTAGTGAAGGAATACGAAGACAGATCGTTCTTTTGCATTCGCAATGAGAAAGTAGGGGAAATATTGCAAAAATATTAAAATGTTCCCATGGTGCAGTGCAACTAACTTTAAAACGACACAAAACTTTCTGGAGTCTTAAAAATAGATACCGAACTGTAAGAAAAAAGAGAACTGCAGCTCGAGAAGATCAAATGATATCACAAATGGTTTTGGAAAATCGTCGTAAATTGTCTTTTTCGTTATTACATGACCTTGCAGAGGCAACTGGAGCCAATATTTTTGCACGAACTGTTGAAAGAAGATTGACAGAATGTGTATTGAAAGGCAAGAAAAAAACCTTTGCTCTTGGAAAAAAATAAGAAAAAATAACTAGAATGGGCAATACATTACAAATGTTAGATATACGTTACAAATATTGGACATCAGAATGGGGAAAAGAATTCTGGTCCGACGAATCCAACTTTGACGTAATTAAAAACTAACTCTTCTTTAGAAACAATGAATGAATTAATGAATAAATTAATAGATTCTTTTAACTAAATTTTTGTTAAAAAAAATAAGCTAAAACTTGATTTTTTAGATTTTTTTACAGATGTACAGATGATATGGGACTCCTAGTGTAACGTACGTGAGAAAAAAGCCTGGTGAACCATTTTTACCAGCTTGTCTAGTGCCTACTGTTAAATTTAATGAAGGTAGTGTAATGATATGGGGTTGATTAAAGAAGGACCAGGCAAAAGGTTTTTGTGCAAATAAATAAATTCAATAAAGTATAATGAAGTGTTAGAATCGTGTTTCTTTTCTTTTAATACTGCTAACCTGGTTTTTAATCCAGAACTTTCTTGCTCAAGAGCATCAACTCTTGTTTTTAACGCTTCTACCATCATTTTTAAGTTGTTTAAATCATCTTCATTTGCTTTTTTTGGAAGCATGTTGAAAACTTGAAATATGATTTTTAAACAATGCAAAGAAAACGATAGTCAAACCAGTAAACAAAAGTAAATCTATTTATCTCAAAATATTTATTATTAAAAATATTTTTTAATTTCCAAAAATACACTATATATATATATATATATATATATATATATATATATATATATATATATATATATATATAAATATATACAGTATTGGACAAAACATTTGCAACCAACATCGAACAATGCTAAAAAGTGTTCCTAATTTTACATGTCTTAAAAACGTAACGAACTACTCTGCCACAGCAAACAGTTCAGGAGTCTGGAGTCATAGCATGCCATGACATGAGCAATCAGCTGACAGGTGACAGCACACAGGCAGAATTTCGTTGACAAGTGCCATTTTGCAGCGGACAAAACAAGTGCAACTTTTTTGGTTTGTTTCATTTTCTTAAGTCTGGTCCATGTCAACGTCACGGAAGTTTTTTAATAATTAAAGGAAGTATCCAGAAGTTTCAAGAAGCATGCAGAAGCTTCCAGAAGTTTCCAGAAGAAGCATCTGGAAGCATCCAGTAGCATCCAGAAGTATCCAGAAACATTTAGAAGCATCCAGAAGCTTCCAAAAGCGTCGAAAAGAAGCATCTAGAATCTTCCAAAACAGGTTCACACAGGTTCATTTTACTATATATACGACATGTAAATCGACATGTAATTCAGTCAGTATATGGAAGTCAATCAGTCAGTATTATCAAGACAGTTTATCGAAGTGAGTTTTATCAAAGTGTTTTATCGAAGAACATCAATACAAGAAGTGAAATACAACAAGTGTTTCATTACATCAATACAGTACACATCCAACCAAGACGTTGTGCATTAGAAAGAGCATTATTGTATCATTACAAGGTAAATGTAACACGGTAAGCCTTGAGAAGCGTGATTGTTTATTTTTATTATTTTTATGACTTCAAGTGCAAAAATGGCCCCCGACAGTCTTGGATTGGAACTAAGAAAGAAAATTGTTGGCGATTACGTAAGTGGAATGTCACAAAAAAGTATTTGTGATAAATATTGCGTGAAAAAATGGACCGTATCAAGACTATGTTCCAAATATCGTTCTACGGGGAAGTTGGCAGCAGATAACAAAGGTGGAAGACCGCGTTCCACCACTTCTAGAGAGGATTCTATGATCGTCAGATCCGTCAAGAGGGATCCCTAGATATCATCAGTTGAGATACAAAAGCAATTAGAGCTGCCTGTATCGGACCGAACAATCAGACGACGTGCTGTTGAAGCCGGATTGTTTTCTCGACGCCCTGCAAAGAAACCGCTGCTTTCACTAAAAAACCAGAAGAAAAGACTCCTGTTTGCTACATCTCATATTGACTGGAATGTGCAGAAAAGGTGAACTGTCCTGTTCAGTGATGAATCGAAGTTCAACATCATTGGGAGCGATGGCATTTGCCGTGTACGTCGACCGGCCTGAAAACGCCTCGATTTACGTTACTGCCATAAGACCGTGAAGCATGGTGGAGGCAATGTAATGGTCTAGGGGTATTTTTCTGCTAACGGTCTAGGTCCAATACATCGAAACGATGGAATAATGGACCGTTTCATGTATAAAAATATCCTGAAAGTTGTTATGTTACCTTATGCTGAATGGAATATGCCAACAAAATGGGTTTTTCAGCAAGACAACGATCCGAAATACACTGCAAAAGTAGTCAAACAGTGGTTTCAAGACAACCACCTATCGGTGATGAATTGGCCGCCTCAATCTCCGGATCTCAACCCTATCGAGAACCTGTGGGAGATCGTCAACCGCAGAATTAATCGTGAAGGTGTTCGTAATAAGGATCAACTGTTTGAACAAATCCAAAAGACCTGGGCAGCGATTCCACAAAGTTTTATTGATCACCTGATCGAATCTATGCCTCGAAGATGTAAGGCTGTGATCGACAACAAAGGATTCGCCACGAAATATTGATAGCAAAATACAGCTTGGTCAACATTTTGTCGAGTTGCACTTGTTTTGTCCAGAAGGAAATCAACTTTTTTTAATACTTTTGATTAATTTATTAATTTTCGTGTACAAATAATGAACTTTGTGATGAATAAAACTTAAAGAACTTTGTCTTTAAACAGTTACATAGTTATTTCTCTAAATTGAAAAAATGCAGCACTTTTACATAAAGAAACTAAATTAGCATTATTTGGTTGCACTCGTTTTTTCCGATACTGTATATATATATATATATATCAATAGGTCAAGTCCCTGTGTAATAAGGTTTAGTTGATCAAGAAATTTTTCAACATGCTTCCAAAAAAAGCAAATGAAGATGATTTAAACAACTTGAAAATGATGGTAGAAGCGTTAAAAACAAGAGTTGATGCCCTTGAGCAAGAAAGTTCTGGTTTAAAAACCAGGTTAGGAGTATTAGAAGAAAAGAAAACAACTTCAAGCAATATAAATCATATGAATCGGAATGCTATTGTTAAAGATGAAAAAAATAAATAAATAGGAGAATTGAATGTCATGAATGCAATAGTCGCTGTCAAAAAAGATAATGAAAAAAGAGTAAAAAATATAGTTATTGTTGGATTACCACTATTAACTGAGTCTGAAGGTGAGAAACGTAAATAAGAGGATAGAGTTCAAGTTGAAGAACTATTCACAGAAATTGGTGTTAATAAGGATAAAATTCAATGCATTTTTAGATTTTAAGCAAAAAAGATAGTAATAACAGCAAAAAATTCAACAGCAGTCCTATATTAGTTGAATTAACAAGCAAAGATGATCAAATGAGTGTACTGAAATCAGCTAAAAAACTTAAAAATGACAATAAATTTACAAATATTTATATCAATCCTGATCAAAATGTAGCTGAAAGAAACCTTACAACAGAACTGGTCAAAGAGAGAAATAAAAAAAATGCAAAGTTAGATAAAAATGATAAATTGAATAAATATTTCAATATGGGATTAGAGGCAACAGAGTTGTTGAAATCCTTATCGATAAACAACCATAATAAAAATAGCAATATTAAAAGATGTCTGTCTTGTTGGTACACCAATGCAGCGTTTTTAAATAACAAGTATGAAGAGTTAATGTTAGAAATTGAAGTTAAAAACCTCAAATAATAATGGCGTGTGAAACATGGTGGACAGATATCTCTTCAACAAATGTACCAGGTTATTCACTATATCGCAAAGATCGTTCTTATATTATGGGTGGTGGTGTTTGCATTTATGTTCACGATAGTATCAAATCATTTGAAGTATCAAATAGTATTTTAAACAATAGTTGCATTGAGCAGATATGGTGTTGGATTGATATAGCAAATGAACTGATATAATGTGAATGCTGTAATATTCTAAGGATAATGCTAAGATGATGATAAGATAATGATAAGAATCAAATACAACATAAAGTTTAAAGCGTGCATACCGCCATATTTATTTTAAGTAATGATAATAACACGAGGCATATGTGTATTATGCCGAACACGGATATTACATCTTCCTTCCATGATTTTTATTTTTTTTTAAAAAAGATGTCTTTATATTATATAGTTAAATAAGTTATTTATAATATACACAGTTAAATGAAGTTTCTCAAGTAGGCAGGTCTGTTTTTAGTCCTTGACGACCTTCGAACGTCAGGCTGCGGTTCAGTCGATGGAGTTTCATGAATACTTGTAGCTTCTTCGATTTCATTGTTTGCTGTTTTCTCATTTGATGTAGGAGGTGTGATAGTTGCCGGTAAATCGTATGGTAAATCAAGTTGTTCATGCTGATATGCTAATGGTTGTTCATTGGTTTTAATCAGATGTTTACGATTGCGCCGATATACTCTTCCGTACTTATCTACCACGTTGTATGATCTGGGTAACGTTAGTTTTTCTTTAACTGTCACTTTCTTCCATGTTCCATCTTTTCTCATCCGGGCGGTGTCATTTGCTACGAGATTTGGGAGTTCAGGTGCGTTCCGATCATAATATTGTTTTTGATGATTTCTGGACTTGGTGATCTGACTATAAGCATTTAAAGGAACTGCTGGTATAAGTAAATCATGGTGGATAGGTAGGGTTGTTCGCGTTCTTCTGTTCATGAGAAGTTGGGATGGAGAGAAGTTGGGATGGAGAGTAATCCATACCTGTGAGAGGCATGTTGAGGTATTCTAGAAGACCAAGTTCAGGGTTGTCGCGTTTTTTAAGTATTTTCTTCATAATTTTTACGCCCATTTCACTGAGACCATTTGATTGGGGGTAGTTAGGACTTGATGGAGTGAAGTTGGACTCATATTCTTTTGAAAATTTAAGGAACTCTGCACTGTTGTAGGGGTTGTTATCGGCAATGAGAGTTGAAGGTATTCCGTGACGAGTAAAAATAGTTTTCATGAATTTAATTACAGAGAATGCCGTTTTGTCAGGAATGACACTGTTCTCAATAAATTTAGAAAAGTAGTCTATAACAATTACATATATTTTTCCATGCAACTCATATATGTCTGATCCAACTTTACTCCACGGTAAGTCAGGAATGTCGTGTTGAATGATTTTTTCCTTTTTGTTGTTATTACGGTATTTAAGGCATTTTTGGCAATAAAGTATTAGTTTATCAATGTCGCTTGTAAGTCCTAGCCAGTAAACAGCGTTTCGAGTTCTAGCTTTCGTCTTTTCGGTGCCAAAGTGTGATAAATGAAGCTGTCTTAATATGAGGGATCTCATAGCAGTTGGTATAACTATTTTATTTTCTTTGAGAATTATTCCCTCTGCTAGGTGTAAGTTGTTTCTGCTGGGCCAATATTTCTTTTCTTCACTGCAAAGTATTTGTCGGTTTCGGGGCCAACCATAAGTTATATAGTTTGTTATTTGAGAGAGCACAGGGTCAAGTTTAGTGTCGTGCTGTAATTGCTTTAGTCTATCTGTTGATATTGGCAGATTTTGAACTAAAGTGTGGACTATAACGTTGCAGCCCTCATTTAGGCTATCATCCTCGTCAAAATTGTTGAGGTGGGCACGTGATAAAGAGTCAGCTATGTGTAGATCTTTTCCTGGAACATATTTTACTACTATTTGATATTTTTGGAGTCTTATCAGAAATCTTTGTATGTGAGGTGGTGCTTCTGACACCGGCTTGTGTAAAATGTATTCAAGAGGCTTGTGATCACTTTCTATAGAGACCTGTCGCCCATAGGTATATTGGTTGAAACGTTCACAAGCAAAAACAATTGCTAAAAGTTTTTCCTCTATCTGGGCATAACTCTGTTCTGCTATAGTTAAACTACGAGATGTATAGCTGATCGGGTGACCTTCTTGCATAATACAGGCTCCTAATCCGTGTGAAGATGCGTCTACCTGAATCTATACATCTTTTGATGTGTCGAAGAATGAGAGTACAGTAGAAGATGAAAGAACCTGTTTAATTTTTTCCATAGCACTGGTATGTTCATGGTTCCATGACCAGAGTATCTCTTTTTTAAGCAGCTGGCGGAGGAGAGCTGTTAACTCCGACATATTTGGGATGAATTGTCGCAGATAGTTGACCATTCCTAAGAGCCGTTGCAAATTTGCTTGACATGCAGGCAATGGGTATGCAGATATGGCTTTGGTTTATCAGGATCAATTCTTATTCCTTCATGGCTGATTATATTCCCGAGATACTTGACTTCAGGTACTCGAAATTGTATTTTTTTTTAGGTTGAATCTAATGTTTCTCTCACGAGCTCGCTGTAGAATTTGTTTAAAAATTGTATCATGCTCTGCATTTGTTTTAGCTGCAATAATCAAGTCATCGTGGATAGCCAAAACATTAGGAATATCACCAAAGTTAATTTCAATCATCTCTTGTGCAGCATCCGATTCGCATGATATGCCGAATGGCATGCGGTTGAATTTGTATCGACCATGAGGAGTGTTAAATGTGCATAGCTCTGAAGAAGGTTCATCTAGTTTTATTTGCCAATAGCAATCAGCCATGTCTATGACAGTAAAAAAGTTTAGAAATCTTTGAGATAACTGAGGCTTTTACAAGACGGTCAAGTGTGCTTTTAAGTTTAGGTAGGTATGTCATTGGTACTTTCCTTGGTGCATGAATGACTGGGATTGCATTATTAGCAACTGAGATATGATAGTTTCCTTTAATTACACCAAGGCCGGTAAAAACGTCACCATAATGTTTAAAAAAGTTAGCTTTATCAATTTCAACATCGTTAATGTTTAGTATTTCAAGAGATTTGCAGGAACTTAGACCAAGAAGTGGTTTTACATCAGAAAGAGATACAACAAAAAATTGGCACACTCGTGAAATGTTATTCTTTTTAACAGTCAGATTGCAAGTTCCTAGTACAGGAATATTGTTTCCACCATATGATTTTAGTCTAGTTATTGTTTTTTTGAGAGGAGGCTTTCCAGGAATAGAGTTGTAGACGTTGCATGGAATGACGTTGCATTGGGCTCCAGTTTCTAATTTAAATTTTATATTTTTGTTGTTGAGTGTAATATTTGTGATTAAATCGTCAGTGCATTCCATCGATGCTGCAACATGATGAATATATAACTCTGCAACGTTAAGGTTGACTTCCTTTTGACCAACTTGGTCAATACGATTAGAATTAAAGCAATTAGTTTTGGATTGGCACACTCTAGCAAAATAGTTTAGTTTTCCACATGCTGTACACTTTAGGCCATATGCTGGGCAAGACGAGGTAGTATGTTGTGATCCACAGTAGTAGCAAGATTTTTGTAAAGGTCTATCAATCTTTAGGTAGTTGAATTTAGTTTTGTTTCCATGTTTGTTTATAGAATCTGCCTGGATTGTATTTTCGAGTGCTTTTAGTTGCGTTTCGATGTTTCATATGCTCTCATAAAATTTATTGTTTTTTCTAGAGTGAGCTCAGTGTCTCGAAGTAGTCGTTTTCTGGCAGCTTTAGAGTCGATACCACAGACTATTCTGTCACGTATTAGACTTTCTTCGAGGGTTCCAAACTCGCATGTTTTAGCTTTATTTCGTAAATCAATCAAGAAGTCAGTAAATAGTCTGCTGTCTTGCACATAAGTATTGAATAAATAACGTTCATAAGTTGTTGTTTTTTTGGGCTGAAATAACATTCAAACTTTTAAACTAAAGGTGTTAATTTATCATTTTCTTTGATTTTGAAAATGAATGTATCGTATAATCTTAAAGCGTCTTCGCCAATCATATGAAGGAAAATGGCACATTGAATATCTTCATTTTTATCATTGACTCCTGAAGCTACTTTATAAAGATTCCATCTCTGCATTCATTTTCGCCAGTTTTCTGAAACATTGCCATTTAAATTCATGGCCTCTAATGGTCTAAGTTGTTCCATTTTAAATTAAATACAGGTTTACTTCTGGTACAATGTAATATTCTAAGGATAATGATAGATTAAGAATCAAATACAACATAAAGTTTAAAGCGTGCATACCGCGATATTTATTTTAAGTAATGATAATAACACGAGGCATATATGTATTATGCCGAACACGGATATTACAGATGCATTTATTGTCCAGGTGATAGCTTCGACCATATAAACTGATAGACGCGCCTTACCGTAAATTAATATTCACAAAGTTTTGAAGCCAACATCTTTTGCAATCGTTGAATGCCCAAACGTGACGTCACGTTTGGGCATTCAACGATTTATAATATCGGTTTAGGGCGAAAATAGCTTGATGTATTTAACACTTTTAAAGTTTTAATATTTCTTATGTATATTATTTTGTTTAAATTTTAATTTTTAAATAGAATATAGGTATATAATATAGATCATGGTTTTATCTTGTTCTGCATATAATTGCACTCAAAGATATACAAAAGGGGTTTCTTTTCATGGGTAAGTTGCTACAAATAAATCATTGCTTAGATCCTACGTTGTATTTCGAATTTAAATAATATATTATTTTAATATACCTATTTAATATTTTTTTTGTTGGTAGTTTTCCGAAAGATCTGGAATTGAGGAGAAAATGGATACAAGTTATGCGGAGGGATGGTTTTACTCCTAGTAAACAGTCTAAACTTTGTGGTAAACATTTCACAAGTGACTGTTATGAAGGTAGTCCGTGGAATTCACAAAAGAAACTAAAAACTGATACAATTCTTTCTATATTTGATTTCTCAACACATTTAAGAATAAGCTCTTTTTCTAGAAAACCACCAAAAAACAGACAAAGTATTATTTCAAATAATATCACCAATGATTCAATACAGTAAGTTTAATTTACCTAATCCTTTTGCAATGGCATATATTGATTTAAAATTTTTAAGTTTACTTTTTCTAACTTAATACCTATATATTTTTAGGAACAATAACGTTGACAATTATATCACTGATGTTAGCAGTAATATAACCAATGATCCAATACAGTAAGTCAAATTTAATTAATTTACAATAGCATACTTTACGATTAGTTTTACAATGGCATACATTGATTTAAATGTTTGAGTTTACTTTTTGTGACATATAACACCTTTATATTTTAGGAACATTAATGTTCAAAATTGTCAAATCAATCCTAAAACTAATGGTAAATGGTATATTGGTGATTTTGATGAAAATGGTATGGTAACACCAGAAAACAGTAAAAAGTTTATAAAATTAACTATTAGTAAACTTGCTGCTAAACAAAAGACAGTTAAAATGCTTTAGCAATCCGGGCGTCGTCTAATAAAAAGGATTAAAGACTTACATTCATTCCTTAGTCATCTTAAATCAAAAAGTATGATTTCTGAAGAAATATCAACTACACTAATGGTATGATATAAATTTTTATTATGAGTAGTTGTTAAATATACTTATATTTGTGACTTTTTTATTTTATTTTTTTATTTAATTATTTTAAATATTTTTACTTATTTAAGTTATACCTTTGAGATTATTATTTTTAGTCAACCTACTGTTGAAATATGGTTTTAATTTAGTAAGTTTTTATGATTAAAAATTTACTACTTTAATCATTAGACAACATTAGATAACCCCATTTTACTTGATTGGGTTATAAAGTAGAAATATAATATTGTAACTAATAATATATCAATTTATTTAATCTATTTAATTACAGGAAACTATGTCTGAGTCTACAAAACAGTTATTTTGTCGGATTTTACAAGGAAAAGTTAAAAAGCATTACCCAGAAAGCTTTGCTTTAACATTAAACTTTTATTCTACTAAAGCGTTATGTTAGGAAAACATTTAATAATGCACTTCCTCATCCACGAACTATACAAAAATGGTATAAAAGTGTTGACTGTTCCCCTGGATTTAGTAAAAAAGCTTTAGTTACTCTTCATAGAAATGTAAAAGAGGCTCAGAAAATTGGTCAACGTGTTGTGTGTTCATTGATGTTAGATGAGATGGCCATTAGAAAAAAAATTAAATGGACAGGCCATAAATTTTCTGGTTATATTGATTTTGGTGCTGATATTAATAATGATAGTTTATCCGAAGCAAAAGAAGCTTTAGTTTTTATGGTAAACTGTAAATGGTCGTTGGAAACTTCCTGTTGCATATTTTTTAATTGATGGTTTAGGAGGATTTGAAAAAGCTAATATTGTTAAACGTTGTCTACAGTTTATTTATGAAAGTGGTGCAGAAATTATATCGCTTACATTTGATGGAACTGCTTCAAATATTAGTATGGCAATTTTTTTAGGATCCAATATTTCTATTGAAAACATGAAGACTTGGTTTCCTCATTCTATATCAAATCATCCAATACACATTTTACCTGATCCTCCACACAAGTTAAAGCTCATACGAAATGCATTAGCAAGTAGACCAGCAATTTATGATACTAATGGAAATCCTATAGAGTGGTCATACTTGCAGAAATTAGTAGATATACAGAATGGTGAAGGTCTGCACCTTGCTACAAAAATTAGAAATCGACACATTGACCGGGTACGAGAAAAAATGAAAGTGAAAATTGCAGCTCAGACTTTAAGTTTAAGTGTGGCAATGCCATTAAAGTACTTAAGGCAAACAAACCACCCTTTAAATTTTAAAAATAGTGAACCAACTGAAATTTTTTTTACTAACATTAATGATGCATTAGATATTTTAAATAGTCGGAATTTACTAGCAAAAAATTTGAAGTGTGGCATACAAAGTTGGAACAAAGAAAAAATATTTTTACGCATTGATCAAATTGAATATCTGAAAAGCCTTAGAGAATTACCAGATGAACAATTTATGTATACAACAGGAAGAAAAATGGGTTTTCTAGGCATGATAATTAGTCTGAATTCTTTGAAGTCAATTTATGAAGAAAATGTTAATAGCAATGAACCAATATTGAAATATGTTTTAGCATATAAATTATCCCAAGACCATCTTGAAGTTTTTTTTAGTGCTATTCGTAGTTGCGGTGGTCATAATAACAACCCAACAGCTCGCCAATTTGAAAGTGCGTATAAACGTCTTTTGATTCATTGTGAAGTGACTGGTTCTCAAAATGCAAATTGCTTAGATCAAACACCAATATCAATTTTAACTGCAAGTACTAACCGAAAGTCTCAAATTATATCATCGGGAATACAATGTTTAGATGCTAATTTAAGGAATGATATTGGTATTTTTGAAAGTCAGTCTCAGTTAAATGATCATGCTTATTATAAGCTTCCAGAATTTGAAACACTATCTTTTTACGTTGTTGATTTTGTAAGCTATATTGCTGGGTTTGTAGTTCGGCAAGTTAAACAAGTGGTAAAATGTAATCCTTGTATTTGTGCCATAACTTCGGATGAAAATACTTCTACACTTGTGACTCTGAAACAGTATACCTTAAATCCAAAGACTGGCCTTATAAACGCATCACCTGATGTTATTTATATATGCAAGTTGGCTGAAACAGAATTCAGAATATTAAAGCAAACAGATAGTTAAAATAAAAGGAACATAATAGAAATATTAGTGATCAAATGTCTGCGTAATATGCACAAATCTGTTTTTAGTTGTTTGCATGATCATATGTTTGATGAAGATCTTCAAGGTGATCATATAATATCTTTAGTCAAAATTATTATTGCTAAATATTTAAAGATACGATTGCACCACAAAGCTGACTCGATCAACGATATACGACATAATAAACGTATACGAAGTGTATTAACAAAGTAAATTCTATTTTTGAATCAATAAGAAGTTATTTTGTATATTAATGTAATGTATAATAAAACATAAAATTGTATTAACTGTTACGTTTTCTATTCTAAGAAATCTAAGAATGTATTAAAAGTTGATACAAACAATAAAATGATAAATTTAATATTATTTTAAAAAACAATAACAATGTTTACTACAAAACTTTACATTTAACGTTTTCTTAAAGCTTTATTTCGTTTCTATCGCGTTTTCTTCTGCCCAAACATGACGTCACGCGCTAAAAGATGTTGGCTTCAAAATATTTAACTTACGGCGTGTCTATCAGTTTATATGGTCGAAGGGTGATAGCAGTTTTGAAGTATGTGAAAACATAATAAAAACTGCAACTGATTTAATTGAAAAAATAAAATTTAATGGTTTATTGCTATGTGGTGATTTTAATTTTTATATGGTTAAGTGGAATGATGAAAATATTGGTATTGTTAATGACAATAACGAATCAGCTTCAGCATTTATTAAATGTTTACAAGATAATTTTCTGCATCAAAATGTAATAAAACCGACATTTCAAATGAACGCAAACCAACATAAAAATGTTCTTGATTTGATTTTGACTGAATCAAATGGTAGAATATTCATGTTAGAACACTCTCCACCTCTAGGAAATATACAACATGGTCATCATATATTAGACTTCAAATTTTCTTTAAAATCAGAAGACAAAACAAAAAAGTTAATTAATCAAAAATTTATGTTCAGTAAAGGAAACGATGATGAATTATCTAAATATTTTAATGATTATAATTGGGAAAAAATATTTGAAAATCTTGATGTA
The DNA here is from genome assembly GCF_038396675.1 of Hydra vulgaris. Lineage (NCBI taxonomy): Eukaryota > Metazoa > Cnidaria > Hydrozoa > Anthoathecata > Hydridae > Hydra > Hydra vulgaris. The sequence goes on from NC_088928.1 coordinate 62,471,690, forward strand.
AATGAGTGTTATCAAAAATAGTTAGAAATTTATAATAAAGGATGTGATGGTTTTATTCCGAAGCTTCAATACGATGAAATAATTAGACGTAAACCTCTATGGATGACAAATAAGTTAAAATGTTTATCAAAATATAAAAGAAAACTTTAGTATACTTGCGAAAGCAATAGATTTAAAGACAAAAAACTGACAAAATAATATAAAAAAACAAGTAATACACTGAAAAAGTTAATTAAAAAAGCAATTAAGAAATATGAAAAAACGCTTGCAACAAACGCTAGAAAGAATCCGAAAAGTGTATATGCTTATATCAACAGCAAGACGAAGATAAAAGATACAATCAAAGCATTGAAGGACAAAAATGGGGAAATAATAACAGAAGGTTCAAAAATTGCGAATATACTAAATGAATTTTTTAGTTCAGTCTTTGTTAAAGAAGAAAAAAATAGTCTACCAAGTGTTCAAAATCATGCAAATGTCAAACGTCAAACTCCTTTATTCACTTTATAAACTATAGAAAAACAATTATTGAAACTAAATGTAAATAAATCAACCGTAGTTGACAAAGTACACCCAAGAGTTTTAAAAGAATGTTCAAGTGCGTTAGCAAAACCACTATTAATTATATTCAATAGATCATATTCAACTGGAGTTTTACCAAAACAATGGTTATGGGCAAAGGTTACTCCTCTATTCAAAAAAGGCGACAAACTGGAAGCTACAAACTACAGACCAGTCTCTTTAACATCAATTGTATGCAAATTAATGGAAAGTATTGTAAGAGATGGACAATTTGATTACCAATGATTTGATTATAAAGGAACAGCATGGTTTTGCAAAAGGTAAAAGTTGCAGTACAAACTTATTGGAAACAACGGACTTAATAACACAAGCTTTAGAGATGGTTTCTCGATAGATATTGCGTTTTTGGACTTTGCAAAAGCGTTTGACACTGTACTAAGCAGAGTAATTTACAAGGTGATTTAGATAAATTGTAAAATTGGTCTAGCTAATGGTTAACCAAGCTTAATGTAGATAAATGTAAAGTTATGGATATTTGACCAAATAATCCTCAATGTATCTATAAAATGGTAGACGACAGTAATGATGATGAGACAAACTTAACAACAACCTGATGAGACAAACTTAACAACACTCTAGAAAGAGATTTAGGCATTTATATCTCTAATGATTTGAAATGGGAAGAACATATCAATATTGCAGTTGATAAAGTAAACAAGAAGTTAGAATTGATAAAGAGGTGTTTCAGTTATTTAGATAAAGAAAGCACAAAACTATTATTTAAATCTTTAGTTCATCCTCATTTAGAATATGGTGCTTCAATATGGAATCCTTATCTTAAAAAAGACATTAAGAAAATAGAAAAAGTACAACAAAGAGCAACAAGAGTTCATCAATTAAAAGGTTTAAGTTATCATGTAAGATTAGATAAATTAAAAATGACAACGTTAAGTGAAAGAAGAATAAGAGGTGACATGATTCAAATGTTTAAAATTATTAATGGTTGACAATGTAATTTGGCATCATCCACCAGATTTTTTAACAAACTCAATCATTCGTGGTCACAACATGCGTAACACCTTTTTATGACTAAAAAATGAGACAACTTTAAAATTGTTATTAGAGCCATAGTTACATAGCTATCAAATTTAATTTAAAATAAATTTATAAACAATTATATTATATTCAAAAACATATATTTATTAGTTTTCAATAACATCATTAAAAGCAATTCGACCTAGACGAACTGAAGTCATTTAGGCATAACGTTTTGCCACTTCCGGATCCATTTTGTTGAGACAATTCACAATACACCGTTTGAGTTGAGGAATGCTTGTTGCTTGCCAATTATCCTTGTAGACTAAGCATTTCAACTGACCCCAAAAGTCCTCAATTGGTCGAGCTTCTGGTACATTGGGTGGATTTTTTACCTTTGACAGGTATTTGATATTATTGACATCGAGAAAAGAAACCACTTCATTTGCATAGTGCGAGCTAGCTAAATCTGGCCAGAACAAGTACTTTTCATTTATATAATGTTCATCAATGAAGGGTATTAACCCCTTGCGGAGACATCCAATGTATGCTTGTTTGTTGATTGCCCGGTCACTTTTAAAAAACAATGGTTTTGAAGCTTTTTCAATTATATCGCCCTTTGGGCGATATAATTGAAGAGACTAGCACCTTTTCCTCGTACTTCTTCTTTCTTTTGAATTTGACGTCGCTAATTGTAGATGACACGTTGCTAGAATAGAAGCCATCGTTGCCAGCCAATGTTGTATTCGCATATGTGAAATATGATTTGTCATCCAAAACAAAATCAAAATTCCTAAAATTGCCATAATATATATGGCAATTTTAGGAATTTTGATTTTGCCGACACAAAGGCTTGATTCGAGCTAGTTGGCTTTTGATTCGATGTGGAATCTTTTTCTTCTTGTAATATCTAATATTCGTCTTGTTTTTAAGAATTTTAGATTTATAAGATTGGTCACAATCGAATCTTCGAGCTACTTGACGTTGCGCAACACTGTGATGATGATTAAATGCCTTTTTCAATTGTTCTATGTGCTTTTTGTCCATTTTTTTTGCCTTTGGACCGTTTCTTTTTTTTCGTTGATAGCCTAAATTATTGTCTACACGTTCTAGAGCACGATTGCGTTCTTGAACGTCGTAATAGCATAAAATAAGTACTTATTTTTAAAAATAACACGATGTTTTTTATTCTTGACATGTTTTGTAAAATTTATTTACATTTTCAAAAGATTATTTTACAATAATAAAAAAATCTGAAATAAATATTAATAAATAGAAGACTTTATCCGAGAAATATTAACGGACAAAAAGTTATACATAATAAACCAATATATTTATTACAAAATAACTCGGTAAATAACCAATCAAAATAACCAACTGTCAAAAAATTAAAAATAAACTGACAGAAAAATTAAATAGATAAGTTTATAACATAATGTAAAATTTGTTTATTAAGTGAGGGACTTTCCCATTTAATGTGGAGGGCTTCTTTTATCTTAAATTTGTGTTTGGTTGGGGCGTTATCCAAAATCGCAAAAGAATCACAGTTAGCCAAATTTTTGCAATTAAGAGATAAATTTAAATGTTTAAGTATATAATATTGTTTATCACTTTTAAGGTGCTCATTTATTCTAGTTGCCAAGTGTCGGAGGTTTCTCCAATATAATTATATGCCATTATAGCCAGCGCAAGAAAATTGATAGACAACATGAGATTTAAGCAGTTTAAGAAGTGACTCTTTTAAGCAAAAACATTCTTGTATTTTATTAGTAGTGAAAATTAATTTTATTAGAACATCCTTGCAATATTTATGAACAATTTTTGAAATTTTGATTTTAGTGTAATTAGAGTACTTTCCAATGTATGGGAGCTTAAAGTATCTTATATTTAAGCTATTAACAATGTCAGATGGGTTCATTTTCTTATCAATATAGGATTTAATTTCATAGTCAATAATTTTTTGTGGAAATTTATTATTTTATAAAACTGATGATAGATTCTTAATACCTTTATCAAAACCAACCCAAGAATTATTAATTTTAAATGTACGATCAATCAAACGACGAACAAATCCAAATTTGTAGCAAGAGGGAATAAAACTAAATATATTTTGTAAAAGACCTGTATACTTTTTTTTAGTGATAAACTGAAGTCAAAAACGAATTGGATTTCTTAGTAAGTACATCTAAAAAAAGCAATCTGGTTATCTTGTTCTTTTTCCATAGTAAATTTCAGATTTTTATGTTGTTTATTAAGGGTGTTTGAAAAATTCTTGAGCTTCATATTCAGAATTAAAAACAGCAATTATGTCATCCACATACCGTTTATAAAAAAATGGTGCTGTAAAAGAGCAGTTATTGACCCATGTTTGTTCATGATATCCGACGAAAACATTAGCTAAGATGGGCGCTAAAGGAGAACCCATAGCAACACCATCTGTTTGATCGTAATATTTTCGGCCAAATAGAAAATGTGAACCGATTTGGAAATCTGAAGTAATTTTTTAAAGTGAATTTTCGAAAAACGTTTTGAGTTAGTTTTATCTTTAACAAATAAATCAGTTGCAATGTTGATGGTTTCCTTAAGTGGAATACTTGTGAACAAACTTTCAACATCATATGAAACGATAAATTTATTAGTTACATTAATTTGTTTTAATTCTTCAACAAAAGAAAATGAGTGTAAAGTGCAAAATTGTTTAGGTATATATGGAGACAATAAATGAGAAAGATGTTTGGCAAGGTTGTGTTATATGTTGCGGTTGTTGAGATGATAGGTCGAAATGTTGGAAGAGAACTATCTTTACTAACTTTGTGCATCTTGGGTAACGCGTAAATTCTTGCATGTTGAGAATCTACATGATAGATTTTAGTGTAAATGTCTTTTTTAAAACATTTAAGCTTATAAAGTTTTCTAAGATACCCTTGTAAATATATTTCTCTTTTTAAAGTTGGATCTTCTTTTAATTCTTCAAACTTAGTCTTATTACTTATAATATTATGTAATGAATTTATATAATCAACTTTATTAAGAATAATTATACCATTTCCTTTGTCTGGTCGTGTAATAACAATAATTGCAATTCTCTTAATTGCAAAAATTTGGCTAACTGTGATTCTTTTGAGATTTTGGATAATGCCCCAACCAAACACAAATTTAAGATAAAAGAAGCCCTCCACATTAAATGGGAAAGTCCCTCACTTAATAAACAAACTTTACATTATGCTATAAACTTATTTATCTATTTTATTTACTATCTATGAACTTATAAATCAATTTAATTTTACTGTCAGTTTATTTTTTTATTTTTTTTTATTTTTTGACAGTTGGTTATTTTGATGGGTTATTTACCGAGTTATTTTGTAATAAATATATTGGTTTTTTAGGTATAACTTTTTGTCCGTTAAAATTTTTGTGTAAAGTCTTCTATTTTTTAATATTTATTTCAGATTTTTTTATTATTGTAAAATAATCTTTTGAAAATGTAAATAGATTTTACGAAACATGTCAAGAATAAAAAACATCGTGTTATTTTTAAAAAAAATTAAATTTCTAAAAATATCTCTAAAAACATTTTAATCAGCTGTTGCTATAGGCCTCCAACTGGAAAAACAAGTCTAATAGAATAGAAATCTAATAGAAAAAACAAGTGAAGAGAAAAAAAAAAAGTTATATTTTGGGTGACTTCAACTTGGATCGTTTTGAGTATTGCAAAAACCAAAGCATAAAAACATTTTATAACAGTTTATTTTAAATGGGAACCATACCAATAATAGATAGACCGACTAGAATTACAAACCATTCGTCGACTTTAATTGATAATATATTAATATACCGCAGACTATTTTAATAAATCTCTATAAAAAGGAATTATAAAAACTGATGTTTCTGATCATTTTCCCATATTTTTTTCTATTAAATTAGATTATCAAATAATAAAATTGCGGCTGAATTTAACACATTTTTTTCCACTAAAGGAGCAAACTTATCAAACAAAATCCCTTTAACAAATTATAAATTAACAGATCAACATCAAACGACAAACTCTTTACATTTTACAAACCTAACGCTTGAGGAACTTCATATAGCTTTTAGATCATTAAAAAGAAATAAATTAGTAGGACCTGACGGTATAAATGGAAATATTGTGATAGACTCTTTTTTTCTCTCTCCATTTTTTTGCCGTATAAAAATATAAATACAACCAATATTTTCATTATACAGATGGCCGGGGCAAGAAGAAGACACAATTTGTCTTATCGCCAAGCCCCGAGATGGATTCCGATAATTTCGTATAGAGTATATAAATGTTACCAATATATATAAAATAAGACTTTATTTTTAAAAAGATAAAACAAAAACAAAAAGTTACAGGGTCATAAAGAATTTTTTTTTTTTTTTTTTTTTAAATTTAAAAGTAATAAAATACTCAATAAAAAGTAAAATAACAAATTCTTAGAAACAAATGTTAAATAAATAAGTATATAAAGATTAATATAAATTTGCACAAATTAAAATTTGCAATAAAATAAAAAAATAAAAAATAAAAAAGATTTTTAACAACTTTTTTTTTTTTTTTTTTTTTTTATTAACTAAGATTAAATGCTAAATTTATTAATAAAACACAGCATTGAGAAGAAATTGAACCTTTCCAATTAAAATATATATATATAAATTTATATGTATTTAAGTATTTTCAACCAAATCCATAAAAGGGTTGACAAAGATAAACTTTAAACTAAATCGAAAAAACTTATCTATGTCGACCAAAAAAGTCAAGCACTCCGTCACTAACTAGGAGCTTTTGCTTCAATTTTACTTTAAATTCGTCAAGAGTTTCAAGAGTTTTAAGTTTATTAGATAGGATTTTATACCTTACTTTTGGTCCTCTAATGGGTAATGAAAACTCAGTTGCGGCAAAAAAAACTTTTGGGCTGAATATAGGTGTTGTTTGAGTATCTGGTTAAGTATCTATGTTTATTTATTTTCAATAACGAATTAAAAATGTTTAGTGTTGTTCTTTTACTAACTTTATACATAAAAATTAAAAGGTGAAAAATATTTATTTGGTAGACATTGAGTATATTCAGCTTTATAAATAGCTCTTTGGAGTGAGTAAAACGGCCTACATTAGATATTATTCTCATTGGTATTTTCATTGACTTGTCAAAAGCTTTTGACACGGTCGATCATAACATTTTGCTTAAAAAACTTGAACGTTATGGAATAGCAGGTAAAATTCTAAGTTGGTTCAAAAGTTATCTCTCAAACCGAAAGCAATTTGTTTTTAAAAAAGATTCCCAACCTCAAACATTAATGAACATAGCATATTGGGTCTCACAAGGATCCATACTTGGACCACTTCTTTTCATTATATATATAAATTATCTTAACAAAGCATCTAATTTAAAGACTATAATTTTAGCAGACGTCACAAACTTGTTTCAGCCACATGAAAATATAAACATTTTAATAATATGAACAGAGAACTTAAAAAAATTTCAATTTTGGTTCAAAAAAATTAGGCTTTAAATATTGAAAAAACAAAATGGATACTTTTCCGTCCAAACTATAAAAAACAGATACTGCCTGTAAATATGCCTGAGCTTTTTAATGACAATGTCATCCTAAAAAGAGAACAGACAAAATTTTTAGGAGTTTTTATTTAAGAAAATTTGTCTTGGAAATCACACATCAACAATATTTCTAATAAAGTTCTCTTCTTCAAGTGTATCCAAAATGGAGTAACCATACAAAATGATGATTCAAAGAGAATGGGATTTTCACACAGTTTGAAAATCAAATGCACATCATGTTCATATGAATGGTGCACTTTTACAAGTAATACTGCGGACAAAAGCACACAAAGTAAAGGCAGGAGTGCATTTGATATTAACTTAAGAATGATTATTGCTTTTCGCGAGATTGGTCAAGGGCATGAACCTATGAGTCGTTTCGCTTATATTACAAATATGAGTTGCATGAATGTAAATGCTTTTCAACATAATCATAAATTGATTCAAGCTGCTTATGATTCTGCTGCTAAAGATTGTATGAAGTTTGCTGCAAATGAAATTAAAGCAAATGCTGTTGAAAAAATCCACTACCGGTGTTCGATTAATCCAGGTTTCTCTTGATGGTACTTGGCAGAAACGAGGACATTCTTCTCTTAATGGTGTAATTACTGCTATAAGTAGCGGTCGATGTGTTGACGCAGATGTATTAAGCAAGTATTGCAGAGGGTGTCAAATTTGGTTCAACAGAAAACAACATTCTAAATATGAAAACTGGAAAACAAATCACAATTGTTCTTTAAACCACACAAACTTGTCAGGGGCAATGGAAAAGATTGTTGCACTTAATATCTTTCAACGCTCATTGGAATTGTATGGACTCATATATAAGTACTATCTTGGAGATGGGGACTCCTCTTCGTTTAATTATGTAGTAGCAAGTGATCCTTACGCTGAGTATGATATCAAACCAGAAAAGTTAGAGTGCATTGGACACATTCAGAAAAGAATTGAAATCTGTCTCCGTAATCGTCGTAAAGAGAAACATGGAGGGCTAAAGTTAACTGGAAAAAATAATCTGACAGAAAGGGCAGTGAATATCATCCAGAACTATTTTGGAATGGCTATTCGCCAAACTGCTAAAAATTGCAAATTAAATGATACACAAAAGATATACCAAATGAAAAAGAACATTAGAGCAGTACTTTTTCACTGTACCAATTTCAACAGTCAATCATAAC
>NC_088928.1:62485000-62500000 GCF_038396675.1 Hydra vulgaris
GACGATATGAAGTTTTTGTACCATTTAACAAGAGTGTTTAGGTTCTATGAAGAACAAAGAAACTTCCCTCTGATTCACTTTCAGAACATTCCTAATATGAGCAATGCCAGATGGAACTCAAGAGCCATTCTCGCCATTCTGGCGTTCATTCTTATGCCTGAAGCGAGAAAGAATTTGGAGAAGGTTTGCAGGTTCATTTCATATGAGTGGGCAGAACATTGGTTTAGTAGTCAAAAGTACAATGACAATGACTTCAAGAATTTATCTGATGTATTGAAGCCTTACAAAAAGGCATCGCAGTCATTCAAAAATCACTGGAAGAAAGAGCCATCCGTCATCGACATACCACGAAGTAATCAGATAGCTGAACGTGCAATCAAGGTGATGCAAGACCTGTATGCTTCCTGCAGAAAGAAAGACAAACTGCAACTTCGATTCATTCTAAGTAATAAGCGCTAGACTCTTTATGAGACGTGAGCATCATGTGACCCATGTACTAAACACAGTAGGCCTATAGACACAGACAGTTATGTATATTGTTGTACTAGACGCTTTGATACTGTTAATTTTGTAATACTTGTATAATTATATATCACATAATGTTTTTTGTTATATCACAGTACATGTTGCATAAATAAATAAAATAACAACAGGAGTATGACTCTTACAACATCTTCAGCCTTTAATATTCATTTACTGTACAAAAGTGTACCTATTGAAAATTCGATTTTTTGGTTTTGGGGTGACCTTTTTTCAAAATATGTCAAAATGAAACATCTATTCGTTCTTTTTACATAAAAGTTCATTGAATTACGATACAGGCCTAGTAGGTTGCAAAAAAGTCATATCCCTAATATATATATATATATATATATATTTGTATATATATATATATATATATATATATATATATATATATATATATATATATATATATATATATATATATATATATATATATATATATATATATATATATATATATATATATGTTTATATATATATATATATATCAGGGGCGGACGCAGGTTTTTATATATATATATATATATATATATATATATATATATATATATATATATATATATATATATATATATATATATATATATATATATATATATGTTTATATATATATATATATATATATATATATATGTTTATATATATATATATATATATATATATATGTTTATATATATATATATATATATATATGTGTGTGTGTGTGTGTGTGTGTGTGTGTGTGTGTGTGTGTGTGTGTGTGTGTGTGTGTGTGTGTGTGTGCAGCGTGATTAGAGCACAAGAATACTTTTGTATCAGCCTCTTCTTGACTTGTGTGCAGTGATACAACTTCCTCGCTGGAAACCTTTATGAATAATATGATTTTATAAAATACACTACAAAAACAGAAAAAACTTACACCAAGTAAATAAATAAAACAAAGTATTAGTTTATTAGCTAAACTGACCGCCGACCTTGCATGTCAATTTATAAAATTGTAACTGCAAGTTTACAAAGAAAACATATCCGGTAGGCTGTGATGCAAATCTTTCTGTATGTGACCAATGTTTTAGTAGGAATGAAATAAGCTCGGTCTTGTTGGTAGCATCCTGCAAATACTTTTGCCTTATAATGTCTTGCTTGTTCGCTCTGTTGAATCTTAAAATTTAGAGATCCTTATTGACTTCTTTGAGCATGTTCGAATGATTTTATCGAGCCAGGTTGGTATTGGTCTCTCACAAAATGTTTGTGGATCCTTTCAGAATTAGATTTAAAACAAATTCTGATCTATCTCCTAAAGTTTGGAGTTTAATATTAGCAAGCTGTTGCAGAATTGTTATTTCATCAAAAACATGTGCAGCACTTTGAGGAACCTTTAAAACAAATTCCTCAAAGTGCTCTCAATCCACTAAAGATTCTATTGCTCCTAAAAGTTGCTTAAAAAAAATTACTAAACTTATACTGAAAATGTTACCTAAATACCAAAATTTAGTATTTAGGTAGTATTTATTAATTATTTTAGAATGACTAATATCTTTTTAACAAACAAATGGCGATCGGCAAGTATTTTAAGTTAAACTGCTAATTGAATAAAAGGATTTATAGTAACAGTAGTAAATTAACTTACGAAGAAGACTCATCTTGTTTGTTTTGACGAGGCTACCATCAGGTAATCCCAACGCCCATTGGAAAGGACTTAAATAATAGTATTTGTTTCAAAGTTAGACCTTCTCTACTTCTTGCAATAACTAGCAATCTCCCAAACATGCTTCGTTCGGCTGAGATAGTGAATGATTTCTCTTAAAGGCAATAAATTTTTTTCAATTTTAAACTGTTAAATGTTTGCAGACGACACATTTTGATTGGAACGTAAAAAGAAGCTGTTGAAGATTGAATGCGTTCTCTAAAGAATCTTTGGAACTCTGCCTCCCCGAAGGGTTGTGCATCCATTAAACTTTCTTTTAACTCATCAGGTGCTTCTATTCCAGAACAAATATTTACCAAAGAATCTCTTTGCTCAAAAAGACCACAATTTGTTATTAGTATCAAAGCTCTCTCTACACATCCGTTGTTAAAATATTTTCTTGATGGTTTTAGATCTTTTGGTGTTTGTTTTTTGGTTGTAATTCCCATGTCATTTTTTAAAATTAAAATAAATTTTGAAACAGTATGATTTGTAAGTATCCAGCGTTGAATGGTTCCTTCAAACGTACTATAACCTTTTATTCCCCCTTAGTAATTCTGATCACGATTAATTGCTTGTTCAATGGATTGAACAGATGGAACTTTGTTAAACGTACCGCTCGTTCTTCTTACGGAGAAGTTTCCATCCCTGTTTTCAAAAAGGTAATAAATTATAAAGATTTAATTTAAAGCTATTTTTAAAACTAAAACTTGTTGAAATTTGAACAAAATATTTTTGAGCATTCTGTGCCCGACATACTAGCTATGAGCCGAGGGATGCCAGCTTTACTTACAGCGTTTCTTTTAACATGTTTGCTGCACTTTCCGTTACGTATTTTATAAGCATTTCACTCCGTTGCTATCTTTATTAGTCTTTTTGCGATAGCAAATGCAACATTCTTCATCTGCAATAATTTTTCTTGAAGCAGGAAAATTATTTTAACTTTGAAGTAGTACATAAAACAATAAATAACGTGAAAACTGAGGATAGTTTTCTTTGTTTGTATTTCCCACCCTAGGGTTTTTTAATTTTACGTGATCTATCTCTTTTCGATGATGCATGAGGATGCATCATCCACGACTACACTCTCATTGATTTTTTCTGCTCTATTTTTTCGATGTTATAGAATGTTTAATATTTTTATATTCACATACTTATCGTAACATCTTTGATGAAACAAGAAAGTTGTTGGGCACGTATCAGGTAAAATTATCAAATCCATGCTATTTATTATTTTTTTCGTCCCATTGTTTTAAAGCAGTATATAAATAAATAAATTGAGTTGGACATTTAATTTGTGACTTACCAAGCATTCTTCACTTTCGCAAGCGCATTTTCAGTAAAACCAACTTCTCCTTGATGAAATATGCAAGCATTTTTAATTTCTTTTTTAGGAACTAGATTAAGATGCTGCGATTTTTTGCTACTTGTCATTATTTACTTTAATAATAATAAATAAAAATAAACTCATTTATGTAGTAAACAGTTTTTGAAAAATGTAAACATTTTTTTTCGTACACAAAGAACGGGAATAAATTTTCTTTTTTAGATTTATTAAATCAAAATTATTTTACAACTTTAATACAATATTAGGAAGCAATTGCAAACAAATTTGTTTTTAAATGAGGTTTATGAAATTTTAATTACATAAATTTGAGTAATTATATTTAAAATATTTAATTTTATAAATTTTTAAGCCCCTGTCAATAATTTGTGAAAACAAAATTAATGCTTTGCGGTATTCGATTTATAAACAACATGGCGGATATTATGTACTTCTCAATATGTTGCATCTATTTTTGTCTCTAACTAAAGTTTTAAGCAGTTTCCAAGCGGCACGTAAAGATTTTTAAACTTCTTAAGTTATACGGAACAAGTCTATACAAAAATTAGAATGTCCACTCAAAATGTTTAGTTTTCCCTTTTTTTTTACATGTAGCGACCAGACTAGAATTGAAACACTACTACTTTACCGAAGTTGTTCTAAGGCGCAGGGGGGCCAATATCATTAAACTAAGTTATCGAGTTTTATTATCTTGCCCTTGTTAAGATTACCTGTTATTACTTTTAAGCTCATCACGTCTTAAAACTGGTTTAAAAAAAAAAAATTTTTAATGATTATTTTTTAAATAATACTCTTGTTTATAATTAATAAAAACGAAAACGATTAAAATTCTTGTCGAGTTTAATAAAATAGCTGTTGAAGGTTTTGCTTAGAAATAAATTAAGTTTTTTAAACTTAACTTATTTTTAAAGCATAAACTTTTAATGCATAAATGTATCAAAAATGCGCAAACTTAAAAAAAGTCTTAACGAAGTAAACTCGAAAAAAAAATTTTAACGAACTTCAAATAAATGCGATAAGTAATTAAAAAATTATTATATGTTGTAGTATTGTGTTTAAACGACATAAATTGTATTTTTGGCATATAAAACTTGTCATGCTCTGTGCATATAACATGGCTGAAACATGAGCTATGTGTATAGTATCTCTAGTCTTGTAAGTTTTCCATCATATATTAACTTTTTAACAAAACAATCTATATATAGATTTAAAAAATCTTATAAAATGTTATAAAATGCCGTCAAGATGAGTCAGCAATAGATTTTGCATTAACTTTTCCGCGCGGCGCCTAATAGTAACGCAATACTTCGTATTTTTAATACTTGGATTAAATTTGATTAAAATAGATTTTTTTTAGATTATTAGGAAGAAAAAAAAATTAATTAGTTAAATAAAGTCGTAATTTTAACGTTAAGTTCATAATTACAAAGTTCCAAAAAAACTGAACGAAACAGAGAAAAAACTTTATCAGGAAGTTTATCAAAAACACACTCGATTTTTTTTTTTTTTAAGTTATAATACTTTCAAGAAACAAGGACCGTGGCAACGGGGAGGAGAGAGGAGAGAATAAGACTTCTTAGACTCCTTGCTTTCCCACCACCACCCACTCCCCATCTACTCTTATTAACACATTTTATTCGAAACTTTAAAATAAAGAATAAAAATTAAAAATATAACAAAAAAAACATTCTGATCCTCCCCTTCCCCTGATAAAAATTGGCGCCGCGATTTCTGAGATCAATAACACCCATTATATTGATGTTGTTGTTTTTTTTGTCGTTATTTTTTTTTTTTTTAAGTCTTAATCTCTTTGTTTAACTTAGTTATTAAAAAAAATGCAGGAATGCGTGGGAGTTGTTATTTATAAAACAATTTTTTGTTATTATTATTTTAATCTTAACAAAACTAATGTAATCATTTTAAAGACTTTGATAAAAAAAACTTTTAGCTCTAAATTAATTAACTGGTCGATTTGGTTTTAAAATTTTTGCGATTTTAAAATATAAAAATATTGCTTTTCACGTTTTAATAAAAAGACTGTCTCGATTTTTTGATATAATAGTCTAAAATATTGCTTTTAACGTTTTAATAAAAGACTGTCTCGGGTTTAAGACATTTAAAAACCTATCGACATTTTTTTTTTTAATTTTTTTATCTAGACAAATAAATTCGTGATTGTAATTATAAACTGATTCGTTTAAAGTGTATAAAATAAAATATCGTATTTAAAATGAAAATTAATATTCTTTATTATAAAATCATCGTAATATTGTCAAATGAGTCCAAGCAAATTAAGTTCAGTATATTTTTTTTAAAACAAATTCACTCCCGACAAGGCTATAAAACAAACGCTAATTAATAAGCATCAGTGTTACGTTCGTTCAACTACGTTTAACTACGGTCAACGAAGTTGAACGTAGTTGAACGTAAATAAACCTAACGTAGTTTTGTTTCAATTACGTTTATTTACGGTATTTTTGTATTAATCGTCTTAGTTAAACGTAGTTGAACAAAGTTGAACGTAGTTGAACCAAATACATTTTTGAACAACCTAATTAACTTTTAAAAACCACTGATTTGTATTGCTAGTATAAATAACCAAAATTAAATTTAAGAAGATGTTAAAGCCAGAGTTTAGTGTGATTTTAGAAAGTCGAGCCTAAGCCTGCGAAAATGTGGTCTCAAGCCTGTACTTTTTGAACTAAAATTAGACTTGGCAAAGTTTCCAAAAATATTGTGTAATTTGTTAGCAATAATAGTGTAAAGGAAAAACATTTGCTTAAAAGCCAATTTATCATTAAAAACTACCAACATAAGTTTTCTTTATGACTAAAAATATTAATTATTTTTAATGTTATGCCTAAAACTTTATGGCACAGATCACTGAATGCAAGATTGCCAACAAATGTTGATGATTTTATTTCAATTAACAACATTTCTCATATAGCAACAAAAATTAGCATGCTTCTGTTAGTAAATTGGCAATATGATGTGAAGATTTATCAAGATTTATTAAATTACTCAATGTATGGGAAATAAAAGATAGCATACTAATAAAGAATTACTATCTTTGTCAAATTTTTATTTCAATTTTGTTTATTAAATAGCTTACACGATTGGAAATAACTCTACAATAGTAGTACTAAACTTTTTGTTTTTTACTAAAATTTAGTCAAAATAAATAAAATGTAGGTCCCCAAATGTGGCAATAGCCAGTATTAAGTCCTGATTATCTTTTTTCAGTTTTGATTTAGGACATTTGATATCCTAGTTTTTCATGCATTAAGGTAATTAATTTACATCTTAAATTGACCTAATACCATTGCTAATCTTAGGTTGAAACTATTAGTTGAGGCAACATTCATATATATTTACTAATTGCAAATTGGTGATGAAGTTTTCAATATTTTAAGTTATCCTGCTCAACTTTGTTCAACTTCGTTCAACTTTGTTCAACTTCGTTCAACTTTTTTCAACTTCGTTGAATTATTAT
Source organism: Hydra vulgaris (assembly GCF_038396675.1). Classification (NCBI taxonomy): domain Eukaryota; kingdom Metazoa; phylum Cnidaria; class Hydrozoa; order Anthoathecata; family Hydridae; genus Hydra; species Hydra vulgaris. The sequence goes on from NC_088928.1 coordinate 62,492,027, forward strand.
TTCGTTACGTTCAATTTTGGTTTTTGGGAAGATGAAGTCTGACTACGTTACGTTTCGTTACGGTCACAAAAATGAAGCTAACACTGGTGCTTACTAATTAAGTTAGGAGAGAACAGAAAGCAAAGAAGAAAGTTATAGACCAAAAAAAACCATCGATGGAAAAACTGTAAAATGTGTAAATCAGGAAAACAGGAAGATAGGAAAGAACTCTAAAGCACTATTCTTCGAGAATAAAAACCATATAAATAAAAGTTTTTTAAAAACGGTTATTGTAAGGAGTTTGTTGAATACGAGTTACGCGATATTGGATTTTAATAAAACGAGTGATGATAGCTTGCTTGAGCAGCTATCATCACTTGTGATAATACCACATAATCATGATATTATTTGTAGAAAAAAAAAAAAAAAAGGAAGAGATGCAACTTTACAACAATGAACGCTTAGCAACCAGAGCAGGTCTGACCACATTTTTTTTTTTTCTTTTTTTTTTTTGTTCTTTATATTTATGATGCAGATACAAAAATATAAAAAAAAAGAAAAGTTAGCAAGTCAAGATATCGTTAAGAAATAAATAATAAAAATAAATATAAAGAACGCGGATACTCAAAGAAGACCATCAGGTCTTGTCACAGAGTAACCGCTATTGAAAATATTTGAACGTTTTTTTTAATTTTTTTTAATTTTTTAAAGGTAATTCCTTTTGTTATGGTGTTTACGGCTTGCATCAATCAAATTACTACGTCTTCCAAACAGCTGACTTATGCGAACAATGATGTCCATAATTTACTAGATAAATCATTTGCGCACACTGAATCTAATTTGCCGAAAATAATCACTGAATCTTAATTTTCGCTATATATTATTCACTATTTATCACTGAATATAATCAATATAATTTAATTTCATTTTCAGACTGAATATAGTGCATTTCCAGATTGTTCAAAAAGTTGTGCAAAAGGACCTAGATAGCCATAAAATGGTTATCGCTGTGTGTTAAGCCAAATTACCAAAATTACATCATTTACAATACGTTTTCGAACCTGGTTGAAAAGAGAGAGCTTTGTTAGAAGAACCAGCCTAAATACAACGTCAGTATTTAATACAAGAACAAATCAGATATTTATAAAGGATGAGATTGTTATTAGAAGTAAGAAAATGGTGACCAAGGTAAAGAGAGTCACAGCCGTAAGTAGATTACCCCCACACACCCCAATTGGAGGGAAAGGAAGAACCTAGCGAATTTAAGGGACCTTTTTGCTATATTGGTTGCAAATTGAAGGAGCGTTTTTGTTTTTTTTAAACCGAATGGAAAATTTTTCAAGATTTTGGGGCTCTAATGGCTTAGATCCTAATAATTTTTTTATTTGGAGGGCAAGAGGCTTCCAACCCACTTGCCACGGCACTGAAAAGAGGCAGCCTTAGCAAATGTTAATTTTGCAACGGGATTTATATATGGTTTCCATGAGAGGTTAGTTGTGAAATAGTTGAGTTTTGTTTGAGTTAAAATTCACCATCCAGTTCATAACTCAAACTGTCACTGAAAAGAGGTCAAATTGATAGCCTGTTCTAAGCAATTTAAACATAATGATAAATGTCAAAACTGCAAGCTTGTACACAGCTGTACACTGTGACATTATCAGCAAACGGGGTCACTCTGGAGTTAGGATTATCAAGAAGATGAATAGATGAGACTTTAGTTACTGCGTAAGATAAAACCTAAAAACTGGGTTTAGAAAGGAATGATTCAACATTAAAAAAAACATTCCCAAATACACCATATGAAAAAAAGAGAAGGCGAGTATGGAGAAGACGAGTATGCCAGACTTAATTGGTTTATGGTACTAGATCCTTGCTACATATTAGTTTATTAAGTCATTGTATAGATTTTGCAGTAAGTTCGTTAGATTTCAAATATGAGCACATTCTTCCATAAAACATTCATCTAAATTGCTTGTGTACATCTGGTATAAATTTACTGCATTTCCTAAAGTCTTATTTAATGGGTAATTTGGTAAATGGTTTAGAAATATAAATTTTATGTAAACAACTTGATATGCTTAAGGCAGGGTAGTGGAGAAGACAAAAATGTGCTGGTGCAATTATCTTTTTGGGCCCCTCCCGCCCCCTTCTCCACTTGTTATACACACACACACACACACACACACACACACACACACACACACACACACACACGTATATATATAGACACACAAACACACACACACACACATATATACATACATATATGCATATAGGTATGTATATCTGTATATATAAATTCAAATAGATTTCGAAAAAAAAAATTAAATTTTATTACACAGAAGATCTATTAATGATAGAAATGATGTTAAATAGAACATTTTTGTTAAAGCAAGGTTGCATTGCGTGCCTTTTTCTTTGCAAAATTACGTATTACTGCATCAAAGTCTATATTTTTTGCAATGTCAGACTTAAAAGTTAGCCTAGCCAGATGTTAAGGTGATCCTGACCCATGTCTGACCAAACGTTTACGCTTGCTAAAGCTGCTTTCTGCTGATGCTATTGTTGCTGGTGCTGCAAAAAATATCCTCAAACTGACACTGAGGTTTGGAAATATACTTTCTAGTTTGCACTCTGCTAAAGCATTTAACATTTAATAACTCTATTAGATCTAAAAAGTTTCTATTATTTGAGTAACCAATGCATTACAAAGATCTCTGAAAAGCAAGGCTACATTCTCCTAAAAAAAGAATAACATCAATAATTCTTCTCAAAATTTGGTATCATTTTTCCAATTCCACTTTAGTTGGTGATCCAATAAAATTATCAATACTGTCTTGTTTTGAAAGACGTCTTTCTAACTAACGCTATGCTAGATAGCATTCACTATGCCCACTAATCTTTTCATGATCTGGAATTCTTTTATATAAGTTCCACCAATTGGAACTCGCTGACCAGCCTTTAGCTGTAGTTAATACAGATTTGGAAGCAATTCTTAGCTTGGAACAGACACTGTTCAAAAATAACCGGCAAGGAAAACAGTATAAAGAAGTCTTATGCTTGCTCCATACAAGCCAGTCTTGGGCACGCAGTTCTGCATTAATGTTTCGAAACTTTAATATACCTTCTGAAAATTTTTAATTATTATCATCTTTTGGCAATTTAATAAAAAGTCAATATGACCTGGTAACAAAATTATTTACTTTTAATTGAGAAGGAAATTCTGCTGTGATAAATCCTCAGCCATATAATGATAAAGCCTCAGAAACTAGAGATCCGTGGTTCAACGCCACTTCTGGGCAATCTTAGCAACATCGGTAAAGAAGGAGGCGTGAACTTCCATTCAAATGCTCTTCCGCGGTGCTCTGTGATAAGACCGTAAGAACTTCTTGGGGCGCCTAAAATAATTACTAATAAAAAAACAAAAAAAAATCCAATGTCAAGTTTTGACTTTATTGGTGAAGAGAATCACTGCTTAATTTAGAACTTTATGTAGCACCTGGTTTAAGTTCTGAATTAATATCTATGCAAATCATATTTGTAAAAAGCTTTAAGTTTTTGTTGTTGTTTTTTTTTCACAAAAAGCTATTTCATTTTTGCGATGGCTATGTTGTTCATAAATGCCATTTTCATTTTTTTAATTTCCAAATTTTCATCTTGATTTGTTTCTAATTCATATTCAGTGTTTATATCTAATTCAATTCGTTATTTTTTTTTACCTAATTGAAAAAGTGTTTGTATTCCTTTTCTTTCATTGTATCTGTTGCGTTTCTTTTTTCTTTCCTTTTTTGTGCTCCCGATTTATGCATTATTATGCGAATCCAAAAAAAATATTAAAAAATTGTTTTCTATAAATTTTAAAAGAATTTTCTTTTTTTTATAATTTTCAACAAACTCTGTTGATTTTTATGTTTTTAATCCTGTTGTTAATGATTTTAAACCCTTTTAATGGTTGATAAAGATGGTTGATAAAGATAGATTTATTAAACTGATATTTTTAAGACTCAGCGTACAAGAAATATCTAAATGCATAAATCAGAGCACTTTGTTGAACAAAGTGCACTTTGTTGAGGGTGGAGGTAACGTCCCCCTCCCCCTCACTTTTTTTCTAAAGGACCTTTTAAAAGCTCCTTTAGAAAAAAAGTGATATTTTAAAGGACTTTTAAAAGGCCCTTTAGAAAAAAAGTGAGGGGGAAGGGCACGTTACGCCCATGACATGAGAGGGTGGTACAGTCTGGCGCACCGACTGCACCACTCTCTTATAGGGCCTGGCTTTAAGTCTCGAAACTATAAAAATAAAATTTAAGAAGAAATCTTTAAAGAACCTTTTCATAAAAAATGTTACATCGAACTATATATCCAAATTCATTTTTTAATTACGCTGCCTGGTTTTTATCTTTGCTAATAAAGCTTTGCTTATAAAAATGCCAAATCGCGCAAATGGCAGTTAGCAGTTATGCTAATTTTTGCAACTGCTTTACGCGTATGCTCTCATTAATGCAGATTTGCAGTTATGAAATTTATACTTCTTTACTCGCTCTAATAATAAATATCTACACTTTAAAAAAATAAGTAAAACTTTCTACTTTAGGGTAGGGTATAGCAGAGCTAGTTAAACCTGGGGGAAAGTTAGGCAATTAAAATATTTTAAAACCTACGCATTAAATGACAAATCATCTAATGGAAGAAAGCTAGGGTATTAGAATTATAACACAATGCGCAACAAAAGGTTGTTGGATGGTGGTCGAGAAAGATGCACTGGTTCATTTTCTATTTTGGACAAAAAAAAAAAAAAAAAAAAAAAAAAATATATATATATATATATATATATATATATATATATATATATATATATATATATATATATATATATATATATATATATATACATATATATATTGGTATTTTTCACTTAGATGCTTATAAACTTTTTATCTGGCATTAAGTGTTGGTATTTTACTAATTTATCGGACTTTTGAGGAGCAATTTCTAAATCTTACTGTTTTCTTTAAAACCTAACTAATGTATTACCTTGTCTGGTAGGAATAAGTTGATAAGCATTGAAAAAAGTAAATAAAACTGAACTATCGAACACAAAGAAAAAACTTAGATAAAATGAACTTTGCGGTAAATTATAAATATATTTTTAAATTTGCAATTTTTAAATCGGGCTTCAATGTACAAAATAATTGTATAAAACAATATTTTTGTATTTTATCATATTTTCTTATAATTTAAGATTTTCTCTTCTCTTTCTTACGTCATGAAGTGTATAAAATAAAACGTTTATAAATTATTGACACCCTTATTATTAACAATAGTTTTATTGATGATTCATTTAGTTCCATATAATGCATACTTATTAATTTGTTTATTGTTTAACTTGCCCCACACTGTTGCTCAACTTACCCCGTTGAAGCAGGTTGAGCAGCTCGGTTAACTTCAGGCAATATCTTCTCAAAAAAATCAAAAAATTTACTTTTTTCTTGATTTTTAGCAGGTTAAATTATCTTTCGAGTAGTGAAAAAACAATGTAAAAGCAAAAAAAAAATTTAAATTTTTTTTTTCTAATACATAAACGTTTAAAAATTATACATAAACGTTTAAAAATTTAAAATTTACTATTTTTAATCCGTGGTTATCAAAGCAATCACCAAAGAAAAAAGAATAAAGAACATAGTCAATATATTCATAATTCAATATATTCAGCCCAAATGAAAATTGGGCTGAGTGCGAAAATGTAGTAAAGGAAATGTTCATAAACCAACTAAAAATTAAAAATGATATAGTTATAGAAAGAGCTCATAGAACAGGCCCACCTAAAGAAGATAAGAAACCAAGAACTATTGTCCTAAAGTTGTTAAATTTTCAAGACAAAACAAAAATACTTAATGCTACAAAAAACTTGCGAGGAACAGGGATTTATGTTAATGAGGATTTCGCTAAAGAAACGATCGAAAACCGAAAAAAGTTGTGGGATCAAGTCAAAAAGCTGCGACTCGAAGTATGCAGTTATAAAATATGATAAAATTTTTTCTAGAGAATTTCGGAAGTAAATGTGTTCGTTTTTAAAAAGAACTCCTTTATTTGTTATAACTAATCATGGCTTTAAAAAGAGACTTTGAAACTCTTGCCTTTAATTTTTTTGAAACGAAATTTTTTTCATTACACGAAAACTCCGACCCAGATATTAATTATTTTCATGATACAAAAATCGAATGTTCTTACTATTATCCAAGTGAATTAAAAGGAATTCTATTTAAGAATGTTAACGAGGAAAGCGACGTTCAAATTAGAATTCTACACGTAAATATCAGAAGCATTAATTGCAATTTTGAAAAGTTCCGAAATTTACTTCAGGAAACTAAATACTTTTTTAATATTATTTGCTTAACTGAAACTTGGTCTACCTCAAACGACACTAATTAAAAGACTATTTTAAAATGATTTCTCTTGAAAGGCAAATAAATAAGCGTGGTGGTGGAGTTCTAATTTACGTTCGAAAATATTAGGCATTGCTGTAGAAATGATCATTGCGTTTCTGACGGCGATGGAGAAATATTAACAATTGAGATTATTAATGAACGAACAACTAGTAAATCAAAAAAAAATTCTTCTTTCAAATCCATGCTTTATGCAAGCAGAATTCTATTGGGCCTAGAAATTCTTTTTTTGTTATCTTTTGTAGAAGGAAAAATTACTGTTACGTTTTTAAATTTTTTTTTTATTAATTCAGTGTTCTTATGGGGAAATACAAATTAAATTTTTGTTAACTTAATTAACTTTTTTTGGTCAAATTTTTCCATTTCCTTGTATTGTCATCGAAAATGATTAAGTGTGCAAAATTTGAGCAAAATTGGTTGAGAAAAAAGCTTTCAAAAATTGATTTCAAATTTTGTGGCACACAAACATATATATATAGAAAGTAACCTTATATAAAGCATGGAAAAAACATTTTAATTAGCTGTTGTTATCGACCGCCAGATGGCGTGAGCGAGAACTTGAGCATGTTTTTACAGCAAAAAGTTATTGCAAAAGGTAACAAGGAAAAGAAAAAAAACTTTCTAATTGGTGATTTTAATATGAATTGTTTTGACTACAATGACGATAACAAAGTTAGAAATTTTTATGATGCAATTTTTGAATCTGGAGCAATTCCTTTAATAAATCGTCCGACTAGAGTAACAAAAAATTCAGCAACCTTGCTGGATAATATTATTTCCACAGACTTGTTCAACAGTGATATAAAATTGGGCATCTTAAAAACAGATATTTCAGACCACTTTCCTATTTTTCTAACCATAAACACTGACCAACCACTACAAAAATTAAATAAAGTTATAAAAAAACGTTTTTTTAAACCATCAAATATTGAGTCTTTCAAAAATCAGCTCTCATTATTACATTAGAAACACTTAAATTCTAATGAAAACGCAAACAACCTTTATGAAAAGTTCTTTGAAACATTCACCTCTATTTACGAATCTAATTTCCCAATAGTTACAGTTACATTAAAAACAAAACACTTTAATTATCCCTGGATTACCAAAGGATTCAAAAAATCATCCAAAAAAAAACAAAAGCTATACATTAAATATCTGAAAACAAAAACACCAGCTAGTGAAAAAATTTACAAAGATTACAAAAATCTTTTCGAAAAAATTTAAAAAAAACTTACTATTCAAAATTAATTAATAAAGATAAAAATGACTCAAAAAGCACTTGGAAAGTATTAAAAGAAATTACTGGAAAACAAAAAACATGCTCAAGCTCTTTGCCACAAATGCTGAAAGTCGATAACAATAGCTTGTATGAACCACAAATAATAGCTCATGAATTCAATTAATATTTCACTGAAATTGGATCAACTCTGTCAAGAAAAATACTATTAACCCAAACCTCATTTTATGATTTTTTGGTACCTATTGACAAAGATATTTGCTCTGAAGAATTATCTGCCGAACTATCATTTGATGAGTTTGAAAAAGCTTTCAA
>NC_088928.1:62505000-62522500 GCF_038396675.1 Hydra vulgaris
TGGTATCCAACAAAAATTATTCCTTTTCGGCCAGAAAAACTGTTTAGATGGACCGTGTGGATGCATAAACTTTATTTTTATATCATTATATTCTTCATCTTTTTCTTCAACTACTGCAATTAACCAAAACGAGTTATATGTACATGCGTAATATTTGTATTTCTGCATTAGTTAAAAATTTATTAAACTTAAATTTTGGTAGTTTGATTTTTTAGTTATATTAATAGATTTTAGATTTATATTGTTACTAGTTTTTTTAAATAATATAGATGCTTTCGAAACTGGTATGCAATGGTGAAATCCTCGACTTCCTGGTATTGTTTTTCCTTTCTCAAATCGTTTGTTTTATCTAGCTCTAACATTAACCATAGTTCCTTTATCAATTTTAAAGAACTTTATTGTGAGCGTTTTTTGAATGCAAAATTCAAACGTTGCATCGATTGTTAGTATTTGATTTTTCTTTGGACGTTTTTTTGCTGTTGTTCGTTTTACTGTATCACCTATTGCATCACAAGAATATTTGCCATGACTGGTTGCAAAAAATATCCATTCAGCTAGAAAATCTTCTGAGTGATGGCATAGATTTTGAAAATTTTTATACTGTCCTCCACATCCTTCAGAAAAGTAATACAATTTGAGAATTAAAGAAGGGTTTCTTTGATATAATTACATAAAAAATATTTTAAATCAAATTACCTTTCATTTTTTTTTAATGCACTTTATAAACATTACAATAATTGCCATTTTTCTTTTCAAATCTTTTTCCAAAGTAGTGAAAATGGTGATTACAAATGCTGAATAGTTCTTCACAAGCACGCAACTCAGATCTACATAAAATGTTTTGACGAGTATCAGTGTCTAGGTCATGTAGTAAAAAAATCTCTTTATTTCTAGAATATGAGGTTTTATGGCATTCTGACTTCAAAACTTTACCAATATCACATAAAATCATTTTGATAATGAATTAAAAAATGTTATAATTGCAAATTTAAAAATGCACAAGTATTAATTACATTATTTATGTAGAACTAATTGCAACATTTAAATTAGATGAATATGTCTAAATTCAGCAATTAAACTTATTTTTTCAGTAATTAAACTGATAATTGGAAAAGAAAAGGAACCAAAGAACAAAAAGGAAATAAAAAATACATTAAAAAAACTTTCATAACTTGAGAACCACTTAGATTTAGATTTAGGTAGGAATTAACATTTTTTCCTAAAGTACTTTGGCGAAAATTGAAAAACAAATCAGAGAATTTAGGGTTGTATGGCATGGTTGTTTTGAAATGGAATTACTCTTAGGAAAAGAAATAAAAATTGCACGTTTAATTCAGGAGCGGATCCACGATTTTTTAGTGTTTGAGTTAAATAACTTCCAGGTAAGTTCTATATTCCAAACCTTTGAATGTTCATACTTATGTCATTTAAAGATGTTTTGCAAAAATTTGCGCCGCAAAGAACTTGGGAACAAAAATACCCTAAAAATTAGAAAACTAAAACGTGGGGGAAATAAATTTTTTGAAATATGAATTCTAATATCCTAAACTAGGTAGAAATTTCTTTAAGGTAAAAAAATTTCATTGAAAAATAATGATTTGTTTAGAAATCATACCTAATTAAATAACCCCCCTCGTTTTGAGGGGGTTGTAAACTTTACATGGTTATACCTTCTTAATACCAAATGATTTTTTGACAAAATTTTAAAAATATGTACAATTTTTAGTCTTATTTAAGTAAGTAATTTTTCTGTTTGGAAAAATTAATTCCCTTCACGTTTGGGCGGATGATTTCTACTTTTTAGGGTATTTTTGTTCCCAGGCTCTTCGTAGCGCAATTTTTTGCAAACATCCTTAAATGACATAAGTATGAACATTCAAAGGTTTGGAGTATAGAACTTAGCTGGAAGTTATTTAACTCAAACACCAAAAAATCGTGGTCCGCCCCTGCAATTATATATACATTTTTAGTACAAAAGTAAAATATTTACAGAACTATGTATTTGGCATAAATGATTTTTTCACACAATGTTCTTCAAACATACAATGACCTAATTTGAAATTTTAGGCTAAAAAAATTTACCGCACACCTAAAAATTTTACAGTGGCAGGTGTCCATTAGTTTAACATTTATAATTGATATTTAGGTACTTTTTAATAATAAAATGAGTTTTTTATTTATATATTTAAATTCCTCATCTTGAGATTAACTAATTCACTTATTTTTAGAATTCACACGTTTAAAGGCATGGTTTTATAAAGAGAAATGTAAAATTAAAAATGGCGGAAAATGACCAAAACAATAATAGTAGCCAAAATTAAAACAACCATTACTCACGAACCGTTGGGAGTTAGACCTTGAAATTTTGGGATTTATCTTATTTTATAATGTACTAACTATGGTAAAAATATAAAAAAAATCCAAAGACATAGGGTTACATGGCCTGGTTGTTTTGACATGGAATTACTCTTATGCCAAATACATAGTTCTGTAAATATTTTACTTTTGTACTAAAAATGTATATATAATTGCAGGGGCGGACCACGATTTTTTGGTGTTTGAGTTAAATAACTTCCAGCTAAGTTCTATACTCCAAACCTTTGAATGTTCATACTTATGTCATTTAAGGATGTTTGCAAAAAATTGCGCTACGAAGAGCCTGGGAACAAAAATACCCTAAAAAGTAGAAATCATCCGCCCAAACGTGAAGGGAATTAATTTTTCCAAACAGAAAAATTACTTACTTAAATAAGACTAAAAATTGTACATATTTTTAAAATTTTGTCAAAAAATCATTTGGTATTAAGAAGGTATAACCATGTAAAGTTTACAACCCCCTCAAAACGAGGGGGGTTATTTAATTAGGTATGATTTCTAAACAAATCATTATTTTTCAATGAAATTTTTTTACCTTAAAGAAATTTCTACCTAGTTTAGGATATTAGAATTCATATTTCAAAAAATTTATTTCCCCCACGTTTTAGTTTTCTAATTTTTAGGGTATTTTTGTTCCCAAGTTCTTTGCGGCGCAAATTTTTGCAAAACATCTTTAAATGACATAAGTATGAACATTCAAAGGTTTGGAATATAGAACTTACCTGGAAGTTATTTAACTCAAACACTAAAAAATCGTGGATCCGCTCCTGAATTAAACGTGCAATTTTTATTTCTTTTCCTAAGAGTAATTCCATTTCAAAACAACCATGCCATACAACCCTAAATTCTCTGATTTGTTTTTCAATTTTCGCCAAAGTACTTTAGGAAAAAATGTTAATTCCTACCTAAATCTAAATCTAAGTGGTTCTCAAGTTATGAAAGTTTTTTTAATGTATTTTTTATTTCCTTTTTGTTCTTTGGTTCCTTTTCTTTTCCAATTATCAGTTTAATTACTGAAAAAATAAGTTTAATTGCTGAATTTAGACATATTCATCTAATTTAAATGTTGCAATTAGTTCTACATAAATAATGTAATTAATACTTGTGCATTTTTAAATTTGCAATTATAACATTTTTTAATTCATTATCAAAATGATTTTATGTGATATTGGTAAAGTTTTGAAGTCAGAATGCCATAAAACCTCATATTCTAGAAATAAAGAGATTTTTTTACTACATGACCTAGACACTGATACTCGTCAAAACATTTTATGTAGATCTGAGTTGCGTGCTTGTGAAGAACTATTCAGCATTTGTAATCACCATTTTCACTACTTTGGAAAAAGATTTGAAAAGAAAAATGGCAATTATTGTAATGTTTATAAAGTGCATTAAAAAAAAATGAAAGGTAATTTGATTTAAAATATTTTTTATGTAATTATATCAAAGAAACCCTTCTTTAATTCTCAAATTGTATTACTTTTCTGAAGGATGTGGAGGACAGTATAAAAATTTTCAAAATCTATGCCATCACTCAGAAGATTTTCTAGCTGAATGGATATTTTTTGCAACCAGTCATGGCAAATATTCTTGTGATGCAATAGGTGATACAGTAAAACGAACAACAGCAAAAAAACGTCCAAAGAAAAATCAAATACTAACAATCGATGCAACGTTTGAATTTTGCATTCAAAAAACGCTCACAATAAAGTTCTTTAAAATTGATAAAGGAACTATGGTTAATGTTAGAGCTAGATAAAACAAACGATTTGAGAAAGGAAAAACAATACCAGGAAGTCGAGGATTTCACCATTGCATACCAGTTTCGAAAGCATCTATATTATTTAAAAAAACTAGTAACAATATAAATCTAAAATCTATTAATATAACTAAAAAATCAAACTACCAAAATTTAAGTTTAATAAATTTTTAACTAATGCAGAAATACAAATATTACGCATGTACATATAACTCGTTTTGGTTAATTGCAGTAGTTGAAGAAAAAGATGAAGAATATAATGATATAAAAATAAAGTTTATGCATCCACACGGTCCATCTAAACAGTTTTTCTGGCCGAAAAGGAATAATTTTTGTTGGATACCAATCACCAATGTAATAACATTAATAAGTGCACCAACAATAATATCAGACAAATATGAACTTTCAAAAAAAGATTTTAACAAAATTAATAAGTATATATTTGTAAATCAATAATTTTTAATGGATATATTATAAAAGATTGTATATCAATTCAAGTATGCATCATTTTTATTTATTTTAAATACTACGGTAAGCGAAATATGCTATATTTGCTTTTTTTGTAACATTTTTCATGTAATTTTTAAACTATGTATTTGGCAGAAATGATTTTTTCACACAATGTTCTTCAAACATACAATGATCTAATTTGAAATTTTAGGCTTAAAAAATTTACTGCACACCTAAAAATTTTACTGGGGCAGGTGTCCACTATTTTAATATTTATAATTGATATTTAGGTACTTTTTAATTATAAAATGAGTTTTTTATTTATATATTCAAATTCCTCACCTAGAAATTAACTAAGTCACTTATTTTTAGAACTCAAATGTTTATAGACTTGGTTTTATAAGGAGAAATGTAAATTTAAAAATGGCGGAAAATGACCAAAACAATAATAGTAGCCAAAATTAAAACAACGATTACTCACAAACCGTTGGGAGTTAGACCTTGAAATTTTGGGATTTATCTTATTTTATAATGTACTAACTATGGTAAAAATATAAAAAAAATCTAAGGACATAGGGTTGCATTTAAAAAAAAAATTGGTTGTTTTGACGTGGAATTACTCATAAATGATTTTTTCACACAATGTTCTTCAAACATACAATGACCTAATTTGAAATTTTAGGCTAAAAAAATTTACCGCACACCTAAAAATTTTACAGTGGCAGGTGTCCATTAGTTTAACATTTATAATTGATATTTAGGTACTTTTTAATAATAAAATGAGTTTTTTATTTATATATTTAAATTCCTCATCTTGAGATTAACTAATTCACTTATTTTTAGAATTCACACGTTTAAAGGCATGGTTTTATAAAGAGAAATGTAAAATTAAAAATGGCGGAAAATGACCAAAACAATAATAGTAGCCAAAATTAAAACAACCATTACTCACGAACCGTTGGGAGTTAGACCTTGAAATTTTGGGATTTATCTTATTTTATAATGTACTAACTATGGTAAAAATATAAAAAAAATCCAAAGACATAGGGTTACATGGCCTGGTTGTTTTGACATGGAATTACTCTTATGAGTTATTAAGCAACACCAGCAAAAACATTACTTTCACGTCATAAATAGACCGCTTTCAGGTAATATAAAACAATTACCAAACAATGATATTATTTTAATTACAAAAAATGATATTTGTGGCGAGCTAATTTATTTTGTGGGCGACCTCAATTTAGACTTGTTCTATTATAGAAAAATGGATTTCTTAAATAGCAATATAATTATTAAATCAATAATTTATTTAAAAACTCCACTTTTGCACATTTTCAGTCTTTCTTTAGAACAAGGAATCTTTTCTGATAAACTAAAAATTATAGATCTATTTTAATACTACCATGCTTCTCAAAAATATTAGAACATATTATGTATAAAAGACTGTACTACCTCTTAGATATCAATAACATTCTTTATAATAGACAATTTGGATTCAAAAAAGATCACTCTCCTGATCAGGCAGTTGCTCATCTTGTTCATGATATTTTTTAATCTTTTGATGAAAACAAATACTTTAGGCGTTTTTATTGATCTCAGCGAAGCTTTTGACACTGTAAATTATCATATTTTATTAACCAAATTAAAAAACTACGGTATTAAACACTCGAACCTTAAATGGTTTAAAAGCTACCTGTCAAATAGAGAGCAATATATCTCTCATAATTACGGAAAAACTAACAACATGAATATATCTTGTGGAGTACCGCAAGGATTTATATTAGGACCGCTCTTATTTCTAGTATATATCAATGATCTAAGCAAAGCTTGTAATGCATTAGGCACAATCTAGTTGATATAATTAATCTAATGATATAAAAATGTTATTTAAAACTGTAAACACAGAACTACTATACCTTGCTAAATGGTTTACAGCAAATAAGTTTTCTCTAAATTTAACTAAAACAAAATATACTTTTTTCCATAGCTATCATGAACGAGACAAAACTCCATTAAAACTTCTAAATCTTTGTATTAACAATTGCCTAATAAAATGAGAAATATCATTAAAATATCTAGGAGTACTCCTTGACGAAAATGTAACATGGAGTGATAATATAAAATATATTGAAGGTAAAATATCAAGGAGCATTGGTCTACTTTATAGGGCAAAACCTTTTTTAAATTCAATTTGTTTAAAACTCTTATATTTTGCTATTATTCATTCCTATTTTAATTACGCTAATATTGCATGGTGCAGTACCAATGAAAATAAATCGAAAAAACTCTTTAATATGCAAAAACATGCAATCAGAATTATATCCAATGAAAGCCGCTATACACCCGGCCAACCTTTATTTACTAAGTTAAATATATTGAATATCTACCAAATTATTATTTATCATCATCTAATTTTTATGTTCAAAATTAATAAAAGTATTATTCCAAAAATTTTTAATCTCTTGTTCAAAACTAATCAGAATAAATACTTAACTAGATATTCAAGTTAGATATTCAAGTTAGATAGATATTCAAGTAACACCTATATACAACCCAAACGTTATTTTGCGGCAACTGAGTTTTCAATTTTAATTAGAGGCATGGAATAAAATACTCACAACTGAACTTAAAACTCTTATAATGTTAAATTAGTTTAAAGCTAAACTTAGACAGTTATTACTAAAAAAATGATATACCACAAAACTATTTCTGAAAAATGCAAAACGTCCTTATAATTGATCTATCAATTAAATGAAAAGTATATTAATTTTAGAAACACTTAAGTTAAATGCACTTGGTAACTTTTCAAATTTATTTATGTTTTTACTGTTTAATATGTGTTGTTATTCTTTTTATTTTTTGATCCCTTAGACTTTGGTTTTGTTATTTGAAGTTTAATATTTAAAAAAATTATAATAATAAAAATTAATTCATGATTTTATAATAAATAAAAATTAAATTTTTCCGTGCTTTCAGAAGAATATGTTTAAGTAAACAGCGCTTCTTGTTATTTTTTAATAATAGATGTTTTATTTATTTTTTTACCAATTTTACGTTTGTTTATTTTATATTATTAACGGAAGTGCTTATTTTTAAATAAAACTTTATATTTACGGAATTTATCAAGGGGCTTGGCGAGAAGACATATTAGTCTTCTTCTGGCCCCTGCAACATATATATCTTGTTATTAACATTTAATTTTTTGATTAATATACTTATAACAAAATTTTTTTAAATTTTGAACGATGCAAAAGTTATGGGGTAGTGGTGAGGATGCTTACTTTGTGGAGAAATGGTTTGTGGTCGAAAACCACTCAAACGATAAATACAATATCAGCGAAGAAGACATTTAATAAAAACTTAACTAAATTACATCCGAGAAATATTATTTAATGAAACTTAATTTTAAATTGTGTTATAATTTTATACTTCTCATTAATTATAAAATTTATAAAATGAAAATTCAGCTAAGTTATTTACAGCACTTTCCCTATGACACGAACTAGTCATAAGTTGAAACCATTTATTTACTATACAAAACATTTCACAATTATAATAGCGTAATAGTACATACCAACATAAAAATCTAAAGTATAAAAATATTATAAAATATAATTTCAAAACTATACATTTGCAACAGAATTAAAAAATATAGTTGTACAACATTTATATTCCTTTGTGCTGAAATAAACAGAGTGGTACTGAAATAACCGGTTATATAGCCGAAACGCCAAGTTACTTTCAACTTTCTTAGCTAAAACATGAATAAAAAGCTACATTATTCGAGATTTGTAAGTTGTTTCGAATTAAAATATGTTCTAAATAAACTAAATTGTAAGCCTAAATTTACAGAAATCAGTTTTAAAAACATCCAAATCGATGTTTATTTATTCGTGAAAAATTACTTTGGATACCATAAACCTATAAAGTTTTACAAATCTATAAAAATTCATAATTTTAAACTCTTGATACTATCTTAAAATTTTTTACTTTGTAAATAAACAATAACAATTAAGAAGTCGAAACAAGAGCATTAAATAGACATCTGGCAAAGTGATTTTTGCCCTGGTTGTTTCGCCCTGGTAATTATAATGCTGATCTCCCATACTAATTAGACTACAAGCAGTGAGTTAATCCTTTTGTCGCCTTGTTAAAGAATGATTTGTTATTTACATATGTGAACCGGGTTTAACATTTTATGTGCGTATGTTAACCGGAATACACATACAGACCAAATATAAAGTTATGAAAGCAGTTTTAAAAATTGAAAACATTAACTTTTTTTTCTTTTGTTTTCAAAAAAATGTTTCTAGAGTTCTTTAACTTTTTTTAAGTTTTTGATGTTCGTATGGCTTAGTATACTTTTTAGTATCTAAGTTGTGCTCTAGATATAGCAGAAATGTGCAATAACAATACAAAGATCGTGGAGCAAGTTTTTATCTGGGGGAGGAGGAGAGGTGCAGATAAAATCTAATATGTTTTTATATTTAATTTTTTAAATTTTGAAAAAAATGGCAGGTTCAAATCACCGATCACCGCAATCTCTGCAATAAAGACTTCATCTTCCCATCACAATAATAAAATCATCAACTTTACCTATACAAACACATTTTTTAAATTTGAAAATCTATTGTAATGGATTATAAAAAGACCGAAGTTTGTAGTAAAGATTTATTGGGAAGATTATTCCAAGAATCGGCTACTCTAATCTTCTCGAATCTACTCTATAAGTGAATTTTTGCTCTTTAAAGTGATGTTTTTAATTGAGAAAGGTATAGTTTTGTTAAGTATAAAGCCGTTTTCGTTTTTTTTTTTGTTAAAATTAAAGGAGTTTTCGTTTTGAAAAATTAAAAGAGTTTTCGGACGTGTGTGTAAAAAAACTCAATCAAATATTTACGATTTATTTTTGAAAGCTTTATGTTTTAACCATAGATATATAAATTACTGGATACGGCATAGGCAGAAATAATTGAAGCCGGGCAAACTTTACCTTTATGACGTAGAGTGAGGCAGAAAAATATAGTTTAATCAGCGTATATATTGAACAATGTTTACAATTTAATTTCAAGTTATATTTTGTATTGCATAAAAACAATAACTTCGAAGAAATTTTAAATTCATTTATGGTTTATATATATTTTAATTACAGATGATCTAAATAAAATGAATCTTAGTTATAAGATTTTAAAAATCTACAACAAAAAAAAAGAAAAAGCTTTTCAAATACT
The DNA here is from genome assembly GCF_038396675.1 of Hydra vulgaris. NCBI lineage: Eukaryota > Metazoa > Cnidaria > Hydrozoa > Anthoathecata > Hydridae > Hydra > Hydra vulgaris. The sequence goes on from NC_088928.1 coordinate 62,514,814, forward strand.
CAATATTAGTATAATACTATTAGTTTAATACTGCAATGCAAATAAAAGTTTTATTAAAATAATATGTCATGAATTACCTAACTAACTTGTATATGGTTGTATAATGCAAGATTTATATGGAGTTTTAAGAGACTAATATTGAATATAAAATTATACATCTATATTTATGTATAATATATTTATCTATAATATACATATATATTTATGTACAATATATTTAAAGATTTAGTACTTGTTTTAAAATGGTTAATTCGTGCAGTGCTTTTGGGTGTACAGCTAGATCTGCTAAAGGGGTTTCCAGAAGTTTTCATAGGTAAGAATTTAGTATCTATATAAATTAAATGTTTTGATTTTAAAGATTCAATGGAAATTTAATATATTGATTTTAAAAGACAAACACTGTATGCATAATGAATCCTAGCTATCCATTTTTAAATAGATTTCCAGTGAATCCAGATAAAAGAGCAGCATGGATTCTTGCAACAAAACGAAAGAATTTTGTCCCCTCTTCCGCTAGTTTTATTTGTTCAGATCATTTTTCTAAAAATTGCTTTGACGAAAGCAAAACATCAGGTTACTGTTTGAGAAAATATCTGAAACCTGATGCAATACCAACAATTTTTGATTTTCCAAAACATTTTAGAACAACCACTAGTAAAATTCGAAAAGCACCAACAGAAAGAATGCTGAAAGAACAGATAAAGAAAGAAAAAAATGACACAGTTTTTGAGAATACTTATGAAGAAAAGGTGATTAGTACAAATAAAAAAATGAGTGTAGAAGATTGCATGGAGACTGATTCAGACAATTTGCAAACTGTCAACAAGAAGTTGTCATTTGTATTAAATGTTTATAAATTACAGAAAAAACGTATCAGATATGTAATGCAACAAAAGCGCAGACTCAAAAAAAAAGTTGCAAAACTTCAAAATGTGATAAATGAATTACAAGAAAAACGTTTAATTAGTGATGAAGCCACAGCAACTTTAAATCGTCTTAATCCTGGTGTTAAAGATTTAATTCAAAGAGAACTGAAATCCAAAAGCAAATTAAAATACTCTCCATCATTGCGAACTTTTGCATTAACTTGCATTTTTATTCAGCAAAAGCATATGATTATGTCAGACAGTCCTTCAATACTTGTCTTCCTCACCCAGACACTTTGAGAAAATGGTATAGTAGTATTAATGGACAGCCAGGCTTTACTCATGAAGCATTCCAAATTTTAAAATTGAAAAATAATGAATCTACCAAAAAAATTGTATGCAGTTTGATGATGGACGAAATGTCAATTCGAAAGCAAATTGATTGGGATGGGCATACATCCTATGGCTTTGTTAATTATGGAACAGGATTTAACGATGACAGTGTTGGTGTTGCTAAAGAAGCTTTTGTTTAATTGTTGGTTGCTGTTAATGGACATTGGAAAATCCCAATAGCTTATTTCTTAACAGATGGACTTAATTCAAAATAGAAAGCAAACATTATTTCTGAATGTCTCATTAAAGTTCATGAAACTGGAGTTCAAGTTATTTCTTTAACTTTTGATGGTACAGCTGCAAATTTATCTATGATAAAAATTCTTGGTGCTGACTATAGTGATATAAAAAATCTGAAACCGTACTTTAAACATCCAGTAAGTGAAGAACCAGTATTTTTAATTCTTGATGCTTGCCATATGTTAAAATTAGTCAGAAATTGCTTTGGTGAAAAGAAATTGCTAAAAGACAATAACAATGGTATTATTAATTATGCTTTCATTGAACTATTGTATGAGCTTCAATCAAAAGAAGGAATTCATGCTGCTAATAAACTGAAAAAACACCATATTGAATGGAAACAACAAAAAATGAAAGTGAAATTGGCAGCACAAACCTTAAGTCAAAGTGTTGCAGATGCTCTTGATTTTTGTGCAAACAAGTTAAAATTAAAAGAGTTTCAAGATTGTGGACCAACTATCAATTTTATTCAGCTTATAGACAAAAGTTTTGATTTATTAAACAGTCGGAATTTTATTGGTAAAAATTATAAAGCTCCTATCTCTTTAAGCAATTTGGAACACTGTACAAATTTTGTCAATATGGTATGTCAGTACTTGTCCACTTTGACAGACATTGCTGATAACTTAATTTATAAAACAAACCGAAAAACTGGCTTCATTGGATTTATGTTTAGCCTCCAATCAGTAATTCAACTTAGCCGATACTTGATTTTAACTCCAGAAAGCCAATTTAAATTCTTGTTGACATACAAACTGAGTCAAGATCATATTGAAATGTTCTTTAGTGCTGTTAGAAGTCAAGGTGGTTTCAATAACAATCCATCAGCAAAACAGTTTATGACAACATATCGACGTTTGTTGGTACATCACTCATTACGAAACATAAAAACTGGTAATTGTTTAGCTCAGGATGCTACAGAAATACTTTCTGTAACAAAAGGAATTGTGAATCATCAAGAATGTAAATTAAATGACAATGATTCAACTGTGTTTATAGCTTATGAGGATTTTATACCAGTAAGTATTATGGAACCATCCCAATTGTCTGAATATTCCGAAGAAGTAGTGAAGTATATAGGTGGATTTGTTAGTCGAAAACTAAAAAGATCTATTAAATGTAAAGCCTGTTCTGCATCACTAACGGATGATAATTCAAAAAGTTTACTTGTTGATCAAAAAAGCAGAGGTGGTCTACTTCATCCATCAAAAGATGTTATTGTAATTTGTTCTTTTGTTGAAAAGTTTATAAGACAAAGCATTCCAGACAAATCAAAAATCAAAGAACTACAACTTTTTATGGAATCTATTCCACATTTAAAATTAACTATCCGCCGTCATTTATTTTCTAAAGCAATTTTTAAAGGACTTACAAGTCACATTCAGGAACTCCCAGTGGAAGATAATCATTTGGTTAAACTGATCAATTTGATTATAGAGGCCTATTTAGATGTACGTTTATACCATGTCTCATCCTGTGCAACAAGTTATATACAAGGAACACAAGTTCGAAACAAACTAACTAAACTTGTATTGTTCAAAAATCAGTGAAAGAAATTAATATCCACATTATATATATATATATATATATATATATATATATATATATATATATATATATATATATATATATACTATAAAATAACATATAGTATTTTTATTTTAAGAAAAATACTGAAAAAATACCTTGAACCAACAAAATAAGTACTTTGTCAATGCACGATATTCCAAACATGTATTTTATACATAAATATAGGTATATATTATAATAAATATAATATACATAGATATAGATGTATACAAAAATGATTAGTTAGTCTTCAGAAAGCACCATTTTTTGAAACCAAATTAATATTCAATAAAAGTATAACGTTAAAATTTAAACTGTATATTTTATTTGCTAGTACAACTTCACTTTAAATAGCTCATTATCAAATCCTCAGGTGCTGCTGATAAATTGTTAACAGCCTCAAGTCATGAGCCTATTAATTAAAATTATACAAATAAACAAAATCTCTTGAAACTTATTAATATATATTACTTTTAATATACTTTTTGTAATAGTAATATGCTTTACAATATATATATTATTTACATATTACTTTTATTAAACGACTATTTACGAATTGTTTTGCCTCACTCTACGTCACTTTTTCAACGATAGCTCGGTTTCAAAATATTTTCCAAAATTATATCCCTATGCCGTATCCAGTAATTTATATATCTATGGTTTTAACCTAATGACTTTTTGTTATAATATGTTTTAGATTGCATTTAGAAATGAGAAGATTGGATCAATTTTTAAAAATACTTGAGTTTAAAGTAAAGACTAAGCAAAAGACAAAAGACTAGATAAAATCCTGATTAAAAACTTTAGTTTCTAATGATAAATTAAGTGACCTTAATAGCTTAAAAAGTACTCCATAAACAATGAATGATTTTTTAAGCTCGAAGCGGATTGGTTAGAGAAAAATCTTAACGATTAAGGTATTTCGTGTTTAATATAATCATACTACTGCTAGGCGTGTTTAATATAACCAAACTACTCTTTTCAAGTAGGTTTACATGAAATAGAAAACGCATTTTAAACTGCATTTTTTCATTTTTTAAACCTCTTTTAAAAAATTTAAAAACTTCAAAAACGAGGGAGTCCTAAACTGTATGTAGTCATATCCTTTGAAGGCCAAATATTTTGATAATATTTGACAGATATTTTTTTTAAAACTAGCTCTCCTTAAGCAGGCGGATGCAGAGATCTTTTAAGGGTACTCTGATCGCTGTGATTTGTTTGCAAAGTATTATTTTGATAAATATTAGCGCAATTAGAGTTGCATTTTTCTTTTTATAAAAAATCTTTTTGGAATGCAAAATATTTTTCATACCACTGACACACAAAACATAGGTTAATCTCCGATAACAAATTTAGACAAATGAAATGCTGCAAACAGTATTTTAAATATCATAACTTGTTACAAAAAAAGATGTAAAATTTTTTTAATCTAAATATATTCTTGAACAATTTTCATACAATCTTGTTGAACTGTATTTAATAACATTAGCTCTAAAGTTTTTACGTTATTGAATACTTTTCTTAGACACAATAAACTTTTTCTTTTGTTTAAGTTTTAGTGCACAAGATGTTTGTTCTGATGTAATCAGAATCTATCACGATGTATCAGAACCTATCACATATTTAAGGGGAATCTTCTACCTATCGATTCACTCCTTGAGATGGAATCTGTATATGTGAAACTTCCATCCAAGAGGTCTTCGATAAAATACATACGCAGATATGGGTTAGGGAGGGGTTACCCTAAAAGGTACAAATGCGTACAAGGTAGGGAGGGTGAGTTTAAAGACAGCGAGTACGTACGCGGTTTGACAATCTCTCGTTCCCTATTTTTTCAAAAACTTTGATTTCTTTTTGTTTGTTTTTTAACAAAGGCATTAAATTTCACGAGTTTAAAAAGTTGATGTTATGTCATGTAACAGGGTTTAGGTTGGCAAGGAGCGTAGTGATTTTGTAATAAATAATGCTTAAGTACGCAGAGGGGTGGGGGAAGGCCTGATTGAAAGTATAAAAGAGAAAGGGGGCCCTAAATCACAGGTTTTACTGCGAACGTACTTTATGGATGCGTTCCAAGTAAAATATTCTTTATGAATACATTATGATCATGTTTTTTAAAGTGAAGCATGGACCTCACAAACTCATCTATTTTTTTCATTGTAGGATATATCAAGTTTCATTCCAGAATAGCATTATACAACTACATCAAATAGAAGTTTACTAAATATTAACTTGATCGAAATAATAGTATTAACATATTCTTTTCTTTTAATCCTATGTAGACTGATATTCGGGTCGATCGTGCCTTACCTGTACTAATTGAATTTAAAACACTTAGATCCATCAAAACCACCACCATTATATTCGCGCTTGACACCAATTTTTAAGAAACTTCTTCAGATTTTTACAATTAAAGAAAAGAACATTAATTTTTTAACGTGGTGTTTATAAATATGATACTTAGGTGGTAGAGTTATGTTGATAACTTTCTTAGTCAACTTAGTATCTAAAAGGCGTTAGTAACATTTTGTACTATTGCATCTGTAATTATCTGCCATATATGTGATCGGTCTCTGTAAACTTAACAGAAAGAGCGTTTCCACATGTTACATGTTTTAAATCATCAACAGCTGATATTTCTTTTAGCGTAAAAGAAACAATTTTGTCTTCAATTTTTTTGAAATAATTAAGGCGTAAAGGTTTTGAAGATTCGAATGATTAAGGCGTGGAGATTTTTGTTGTTGCAAAGATGACGTATACTAGGACCACAACTTGATGGCATTCTGAGCAAAATGAATTTCTTTTTTCTAATGGAGTCTTCTCAGATTCTACGTAAGTGAATTTAGAAAAGATCATACGTACATTTTAACTACTTTTAGTGTACTGCCCTAGACAGCAAATAGCACAATAACAGTTGCCATTTTTTTGTTTAATTCCTACAACTTTTTAACTTGATGACAACCATTTATTTAGGAAGTCTCCACAGCTTTGCAGTAGGGTTATCTTTCTGTTTTAAAAATAAGTTTGAATTTCAGCTTCCGCAAGTTCTAGACGGATAGGAATTTAGGTTCAGACTGAATCTAGAGTTTATAAAGTCTTTGATTATATGAATTAATGAACTATTCTTCTCAAAAGATTTGCTATTTTTTGTTTTTATCTACACAACAGAAACAGATCCATCTCTTTTCTGATTGAAATCTTACCCATTTTGAACTAAAAGTGTTTTTGTTTAGTATTTTCTGTATTAGATTATTTAAATTTTATAAATCAATAAACTATAAAATTGATTAACTTATCAGGCTATTGAAGTAATTTATTGAGAATAATTGGTTTAAAATTTGTAGTATTTATACCATTAGCTTGCTATCGGTTCACTTACAATTAGTCTTCATATAAAAATAACTTTGATATGAGGCACAAACGAATTTATCGCCCTCTTAAGAATCTCTTCATGGTGGTTATTGCAGCTAATAAAATAAAATGTCATTTAAAATAGTATTATAAACATTTTTTTTTTAATGAGAAAATAAGTTATAAAAAACTTGTATTGGAAGCCCTAAATTATAATTTACTTTTCTTTATGAAATATTTTAAGGAATTCGACGAATTCAAAAAACGGTTGTTTAAAAATTTTTAATGTTTAAAAAAAATTACCAAAAGCGGATCGCATAAATAAATTATAATTCCAATATTTTGAAACATTTTTAAGTTTAACTTCTCACTTAAAAAATCAAAATCAATACTAAAACCAAACTTATTTACTTTTACATATTTCTAAAACAGTTCGAAAGTTTAAATATCAAAAAAAAATGTTTTTAAACTGTTTTGAACAATTTTAGAGTCGCTACGGACTCAGAAATAACTAAGCGTTAAAGTTGAACAATAGAAATTCTAATGTTCTTTTCTACTGTTTGTTCTAACTCTTTAATTCTATAATAGAATGCTTTGCTAACATTAAAATGTAAAGAAACATTTTAATGTTATCGATTTTCTTCGATAACATTAAAATGTTAAGAATTCAACAATAGCTTAAAAAAAGCAATTCTTAACATTTTCATGTTAGCAAGATATAACTTCTTGTAAATATTATAAAATATAGTTTGGTAATTTAGTTGTTTATAAATATTTTTTTGTTAAAAAATAGTATATATATATATATATATATATATATATATATATATATATATATAAAGTGTTGGCTCTATAAATTATAGCCACCCAACATTTTTACAAATTTTCATATTCTGAAGCTGATTTTCCCTATATTTTGTAATGAGTTAAATTTACAACTATTTATTTTGGGAATATAGGATATAAATAATAGTAAATGACAAATATATAGAAGTGTAACGTATATTTAGGAAAAATAAATAAGATATACAAAATATTGTACACAAAATCACTAATACTTAGTGTGGCCACCTTTTGCAGCAATTACGGCTTCAACTCTTCTGGTCATACTTTTGATGAGGTTTTGACAATTTTTTTTTATTTCCTCGCTGTGGTGCCAAACATTTAATAATTTTTCAATCAAATCTCTTTTATTTGTTATAAGATTTTTACTAATATTTTTAACAATTCCCATAAATTTTCTATGGGATTTAGGTCGGGCGAATTTCCTG